>NW_017670618.1:520884-526172 GCF_001879085.1 Nicotiana attenuata
TCTAATGTTGGCAAAAAGGCGACTAGGGAATGGAGGCCCTATGTCTAAAAACTCAACTCAGGGATTGGAGCCCTAATGTTGGTAAAAAGGCGACTAGGGAATGGAGGCCCTATGTCTAAAATCTCAACTCAGGGATTGGAGCCCTAATGTTGGTAAAAAGGCGACTAGGGAATGGAGGCCCTATGTCTAAAAATCTCAACTCAGGGATTGGAGTCCTAATGTTGGTAAAAAGGCGACTAGGGAATGGAGGCCCTATGTCTAAAAAC
The DNA here is from genome assembly GCF_001879085.1 of Nicotiana attenuata. NCBI lineage: Eukaryota > Viridiplantae > Streptophyta > Magnoliopsida > Solanales > Solanaceae > Nicotiana > Nicotiana attenuata. The sequence goes on from NW_017670618.1 coordinate 521,151, forward strand.
TCAACTCAGGGATTGGAGCCCTAATGTTGGTAAAAAGGCGACTAGGGAATGGAGGCCCTATGTCTAAAAACTCAACTCAGGGATTGGAGCCCTAATGTTGGCAAAAAGGCGACTAGGGAACGGAGGCCCTGTGTCTAAAAACTCAACTCGGGGATTGGAGCATTAATGTTGGTAAAAGGCGACTAGGGAATGGAGGCCCTATGTCTAAAAACTCAACTCAGGGATTGGAGCCCTAATGTTGGTAAAAAGGCGACTAGGGAATGGAGGCCCTATGCCTAAAATCTCAACTCAGGGATTGGAGCCCAAATGTTGGTAAAAAGGCGACTAGGGAATGGAGGCCCTATGTCTAAAATATCAACTCAGGGATTGGAGCCCTAATGTTGGTAAAAAGGCGACTAGGGAATGGAGGCCATATGTTTAAAAATTTAACTCACGGATTGGAGCCCTAATGTTGGTAAAAAGATAAGAATTGATATTGAGGATTCTAAACTACCATTTTTGTTTTGGATTTTTCTCTTTATTTCTCTCTTCTTTTCTTTTTTTTTTTCATTTCAATTTTGTTTCAATAAAATGCAGGAAAGAATTTTGGAGGAAAACTTACCTTTTGGGTTGATTATCAAAGTTGTTTCTAGCTTTTGCATATCTTTTCCTTTTGATTGCACCTGCTTTTGCACGGCTGCTTTGGTTGCACCTGTTTCAATTTTTCAAACAAAGAACAATTGTCAGTTTGGAATGGTGGTTGGTTTTTTTGGCCTTGGTTGTCTCGATCACTTGATCTCGGCCCAATCCTTTGGTGAGAACCTCTGCTGCTTGCTGGTTTTTCTGAAGATTGACCTCTCTTTCAAAACCGAGGAACTCAATTTTTCAAGATATCTCATGATGGCTCACCCGTACAAGGCTTTGGCCTTTTTACTTCATTTTGCCTCTAAAGGCTCTTGACTTCAGATTTCTTTTCCCTTTTTAATAACTTTGATTTCAGAGCATCGGCCATCATGGCCAGTCAGGGTTGACTTGAAGCACCCACTGAGGCTGAGTACTTTTCTTTGGCTTTTGTTAGGCAGACCTGTAAAACCAATCTTGCCACCTTTTCTTTGTATTAGTTTCAGAAACAGAGTTAGACCGAAAGGGATTCAAGGAAAAGTAAACATGAGGCAAGAAAATGAATTTAAAGAGAAGTGTCCCTTTCGGGGAGGAGGGAAGGACTTATCTAGGGGTGCATGCAGACTTCAATAGACATGACATGCTTTTTGGACTGAATGCCCGATCCGCACAACCATCCCAACGTCTCATAAACTCATTGTGACCCATATTTCCGAACTAAGAAACCTTGCCAGGACTCCAATGGTGGTGACGGGTGTCTTCTTTTCGATCGACGGCGCCCTTTGCGGGTGTTCTTTAAGGATTGTTCTATGCTTTACAGCTTCCTGGATATCTCATCTCGCCCTTCTTTTCCTATGACCTTTTCATTTTCAGCATGAGCCCGCGGGCCCTGCTTGTATGAGTGAGGAACCTTGTGGGCAACCTCTGAGGGGTAATATTGGGCGTCATGACCTTTGAGTGGGTATTCATTGTCGGGGATAGTGGATGTGACAGGAGGGATATTTTGGGAAAAGATAATTGGAGGATGAGTGATGGAGCTACTAGGGTGGTTAGGAAAGCTGTGATAAGTAGGTAGATCTGGAGAGTATGGGGGATCATCCGGCACTATGACCGGTGCTTGGGTAAGGATAGCATCTAGGAAGCTAGGAGGTGGCGGGGGTGGTGCCTTCCCAATCATCCAGGCTTGATACATGTCCGTCATGTGTTGTCTCAACATCCTTACCTCATCAGCCAAACCAGTGTCCTGTTCAACCAACTGCTTTCGGGCACCAGTATCAACCAACCCAATTTTGTTGTTGTCCGCCATTGCCTTTTATGTTGTGGAGAGGAGTTACTACTTTAAGAACCACAAACCAACCACCTTTCTGCTATGAAGATATCAAAAGGAACAAAGTGGGGTCATCCCGTTAGCGTTAGGGCATTAACAGCTAAAATATCATATTGCGTGCAATGCACCTAGTCACAGTTATCGGTTCTAACATGACTTCGAGGGTATGAAGGTCATATGGCATCATCCCAATTTATTTATTTGAATCTTCTCTTTTCTTTTCTTTTCTTTTTTAGCACTTCCTGGCTTGCTCATTCGATCGAACCCTACGTAGGTTGCCTACGTATCATGACCCCGCATGAATCAGATCTTCGCGTAGTTCTGGAAGATCAGGAATAAAGGAAACAAACTGACGCTCTCATTTTCTTTTTCTTTTCCTTTCTTTTTTTTTTCTTTTTACCTTAATGACTACTCTGATAAGAAAAGAGAAACAAAAGAAGCAAATCCTTTTTTTTTTGAATTTTCTAGACTGAATGTTCTATAACTTATTCTAAACTCAAGCTTAATGGATTTCTTTTTCCTTTTGACACAAATTCTCTATTAAGGCAAAATCCCTGAAGAGAAAAATATTTATTTTTTTTTACCCTTTTTTTTAGGAAGGAAATCATGTTGTTTTCTTTTCTTCTATGTACAATGTCCTAAAGTTCTAATGAAAATAAAAGGATTTTTTTTCATTTTTCATTAGTTTCCGAAAGAAGAACCTCAAAAGAAATCTTTTTGGATTTTTGAAATTAATACCTTAAAGAAAACTCTTTAGAGAGGTACAAAAAGAAAATTCTCTCTTTTTTTTTTTTTTAATTTTTAGGCTTAATATACTAAAGGATATATAAAAGCAATTTTTATTTTGATATTAATTGCCTAAAGGAAAAATCACCTCAAAGGAATTTTTTTTTCATTTCTAGAATTAGTATTCTAAAGAAAACCTATAACGAAATTATAAAAACGCAAAGTTTCTCTTTTTTTTTGGATTTTTGACTTGTGACACATTTCCAAATACAAATAAGAAATACAATAACAAAAGATTAGGCAAACTCAACTAGACTATTACCAACTCTAACATCACCTAAAAGACCGAATGCCACTATATAGGACTAAAAACTAAAACATCAATGTAGTGATCCTGGGGTGTATGTCATGCTCAAACTCTATGACGACACCCGTCGTCTCATGTATTACAGCCCTGTTTTCCCTATTTATTGCTCTTTCATGTCTTATTATCATCAACGGGTGAGTTAGAGTTAAACTGAATTGATTTGGATAGGAAATGAGACACTTAGTCTCTTTAAAGAAGGTTTGGTTTGGAAAAGTCAACCGAACGTTGACTTATTAGTTAGAAAGCTAGGATGTGAATTCCGGTGATTTGGTTAGCTTCGGGAAGTGATTTTGGAGGTCCGGTGTAGAATTAGGCTTGAATTGGCGAAGGTTGAATTTTGGCGAATTCCGATTGGTAGGTGAGATTTTGATCCGAGGGTCGGAATGGAATTCCGAGAGTTGCAGTAGCTGCGTTAGGTGATTTTGGATATGTCTGTAAATTTTCAGGTCATTCGGACGTCGTTTGGTTGGGTTTTGATCGAAAGCGCATTTCGGAAGTTTTTGAAGAACTTAGGCTTGAATTCAATGTGATTTGATGGTTTTTGCGTTGTTTAATGTGTTTTAAAGATTGGAACAAGTTTGAATAAGGTATTAGGATGTGTTGGTGTTTTTGGTTGAGGTCCCGGGGGCCTCGGGATGAATTCGAGTGGTTAAACGAGAGTTTTGAGGTGTATTGCAGGTCAGATTTTTGCTGTCATCTGGTGTTTCCGCTTCTGCAGAAATGGACCGCAGAAGCTGTACCGCAGAAGCGGGTATGTGGTCGCAGAAGCGATCGTTGGCCGGCTAGGGAAATTCCGCAAAAGCGGAAGGTGGCTCGCACCAGCGGGTCCGCATAAGCGGACACTGTACCGCAGAAGCGGACTTGAGGGAACCGCAGAAGCGGTGGTTGAATCGCATAAGCGAATAGGCGGTTTTTAAGTGAAAACCGCTTAAGCGGATTTTGGCCGCAGAAGCGGCCCCGCATAAGTGGTAGCGAGACCGCAGAAGCGAAATTCGCTGGTAACAGGAGGGTTTTAAATGTTAAATTTCATCCGCGAGCAAGGGGTAGTTTTCACCATTTTTAAGCGACTTGGAGAGCTTTGGGCGAGGATTTTCGAGAGATTTGACTGAGAATCAATTGGAGGTAAGTCTCTTGGCCTAATTACTCGAGTTTATGGTGCATTTATCATAGAAATCAGTAGAATTTCGCCAAAAAAACGGGTCAAGCTAGGGCTTGGAAAGCTGTGATGTAAACATAGAATTTGGAGGGTCAAACGAGCTCCGATTTTTGTAAATTTTATATGTACGGACTCGTGGCGAGACGAGGAATCCGGTAATGTAAATTTCATAATTTTTCGAGAAGTGGCCCCGGGGCTCGGGTTTTGCCAACTTCGTGAATTTTAGTGTTTTTCGAGTCTTTTCGATTGGGTTATGTTTCTTTAGCCTATTGTAACGTATTCGTTGTGATTTTAATCAGATTCGGCATGCGAAGAGGTTGATTTGAAAGGCAAAGGCATAGCGAGCTAGACTTGTGGCCGGCTTGAGGTGAGTAATAGATGTAGATGATGACCTGAGGGTTTGAAACCCCGGTATATCACATTGTGACGCTATATTGAGGCGAGACACGTACTCTATGACGAGTGCGGGGTCGATTGTGACTGGGGATTTGACCTAGTCCGTTCCGATTGATGTTCGTACTGTGTTCTTGACTAGAAATTGGTAGTAATCATCTTACTTCGGTTTTATGAATATGTTTGGGGCCTTGTGCCTATCATTTGCATCCTTCAGGGATCCTTATCACTGTTCCCATGATACTTAGCATATTTCACGATATCAGTCCTGAGTTAGACACTGCCTTGAAATGTTTGTAAATAAATAAAGGTTACACACTTAGCTCTATAATTCCTAATAATTGAAACTAAAAATGGACAATTTGACTGTGCCCGAGTGGCTTGCATGCATATATATATCTGGACTGAGTGTGGATCGGGCTGCACGCCGCAGCGAATGCTACGATGATATTG
>NW_017670618.1:528839-531837 GCF_001879085.1 Nicotiana attenuata
GCGCACTTCATTCCAGTGTGTACGTACCTATTCTTCAGAGCGGTTGGCAGAGAGATTTTCATCCGGGAGATTGTTAGGTTGCATGGGGTCCCAGTTTCTATCATCTCGGATAGGGGCACTCAGTTTACTTCCCAGTTTTGGAGGACTTTTCAGCGAGAGTTGGGTACACAGGTAGAGTTGAGCACCGCATTTCATCCTCAGACGGACGGACAATCCGAGCGTACCATTCAGATATTGGAGGACATGTTGCGTGCCTGTGTTATTGATTTTGGAGGTTCTTGGGCTGAGTTTTTGCCACTTGCAGAGTTCGCGTATAACAACAGCTATCAGTCCAGTATTCAGATGGCACCGTATGAGGCCTTATATAGGAGACGGTGTAGGTCTCCGGTTGGTTGGTTTGAGCCCGGCGAGGCTAGACTATTGGGGACAGAGTTGGTTCAGGATGCCTTAGAGAAGGTGAAAGTGATCCAGGAGAGACTTTGTACAGCTCAATCGCGTCAGAAGAGTTATGCGGACCGGAAGGTTCGAGACGTATCCTACATGGTGGGCGAGAAGGTCTTGTTGAAGGTTTCGCCTATGAAGGGCGTTATGAGATTTGGGAAGAAAGGAAAGTTGAGTCCACGGTTCATTGGTCCTTTTGAGATACTTAGGAGAGTTGGGGAGGTGGCCTACATGCTTGCCTTGCCACCCAGCTTGTCGGGGGTTCACCCAGTATTTCACGTTTTTATGCTCCGGAAGTATGTTGGGGACCCGTCCCATGTGTTAGACTTCAGCACGGTTCAGTTGGATGATGACTTGACTTACGATGTGGAGCCAGTGGCTATTTTGGGTCGTCAGGTTCGAAAATTGAGGTCAAAGGATATAACTTCGATAAAGGTGCAGTGGAGAGGTCGGCCCGTAGAGGAAGCTACTTGGGAGACTGAGCGGGAGATGCGGAGCAGATATCCTCACCTATTTGAGACCTCAGGTATGCTTCTCGACCCGCTCGAGGACGAGCGTTTGTTTAAGTTGGGGAGGATGTGACGACCCAACCCGTCGTCTCATGTATTACAGCCCCGTTTCCCCATTTATTGCTCTTTCATGTTTTATTATCATCAATGGGTGAGTTAGAGTTAAACTGAATTGATTTGGGTAGGAAATGAGACACTTAGTCTCTTTAAAGAAGGTTTGGTTTGGAAAAGTCAGCCGAACGTTGACTTATTAGTTAGAAAGCTCGGATGTGAATTCCGGTGATTTGGTTAGCTTCGGGAGGTGAATTGTGACTTAGGAGTGCGATTGGAAGTGATTTTGGAGGTCCGGTGTAGAATTAGGCTTGAATTGGCGAAGGTTGAATTTTGGCGAATTCCGGTTGGTAGGTGAGATTTTGATCCGAGGGTCGGAATGGAATTTTGAGAGTTGCAGTAGCTGCGTTAGGTGATTTTGGAAGTGTCTTCAAATTATCAGGTCATTCGGACGTCGTTTGGTTGGGTTTTGATCGAAAGCGCATTTCGGAAGTTTTTGAAGAACTTAGGCTTGAATTCGATGTGATTTGATGGTTTTAGCGTTGTTTAATGTGTTTTAAAGATTGGAAAAAGTTTGAGTAAGGTATTAGGATGTGTTGGTGTTTTTGATTGAGGTCCCGGGGCCTCGGGGTGAATTCTAGTGGTTAAACGAGAGTTTTGAGGTGTATTGCAGGTCAGATTTTTGCTGTCATCTGGTGTTTCCGCTTCTGCGGAAATGGACCGCAGAAGCGGTACCGCAGAAGCGGGTATGTGGTCGCAGAAGCGATCGCTGGCCGGCTAGGGAAATTCCGAAAAAGCAGAAGGTGGCTCGCACCAGCGGGTCCGCATAAGCGGACACTGTACCGCAGAAGCGGACTTGAGGGAACCGCAGAAGCGGTGGTTGAATCGCATAAGCGAATAGGCGGTTTTTAAGTGAAAACCGCTTAAGCGGATTTTGGCCGCAAAAGCGGTCCCGCATAAGCGGTAGCGGGACCGCAGAAGCGAAATTCGCTGGTAATAGAAGGGTTTTAAATGTTAAATTTCATCCGCGAGCAAGGGGTAGTTTTCACCATTTTTAAGCGACTTGGAGAGCTTTGGGCGAGGATTTTCGAGGGTTTTGACTGAGAATCAATTGGAGGTAAGTTCTTGGCCTAATTACTCGAGTTTATGGTACATTTATCATAGAAATCAGTAGAATTTCGCCAAAAAACGGGTCAAGCTAGGGCTTGGAAAGCTGTGATGTAAAAATAGAATTTGGAGGGTCAAACGAGCTCCGATTTTGGAAAATTTTATATGTACGGACTCGTGGCGAGACGAGGAATCCGGTGATATAAATTTCGTAATTTTTCGAGAAGTGGGCCCGGGGTTCGGGTTTTGCCAACTTCGTGAATTTTAGTGTTTTTCGAGTCTTTTCGATTGGGTTATGTTTCTTTAGCCTATTGTAACGTATTCGTTGTAATTTTAATCAGATTCGGCGTGCGAAGACGTTGATTCGAAAGGCAAAGGCATAGCGAGCTAGACTTGTGGCCGGCTTGAGGTGAGTAATAGATGTAGATGATGACCTGAGGGTTTGAAACCCCGGTATATCACATTGTGACGCTATATTGAGGCGAGACACGTACTCTATGATGAGTGCGGGGTCGATTGTGACTGGGGATTTGACCTAGTCCATTCCGATTGATGTTCGTACTGTGTTCTTGACTAGAAATTGGTAGTAATCATGTTACTTGGGTTTTATGAATATGTTTGGGGCCTTGTGCCTATCATTTGCATCTTTCAGGGATCCTTATCACTGTTCCCATGATACTTAGCATAATTCATAATATCAGTCTTGAGTTAGACACTGCCTTGAAACGTTTGTAAATAAATAAAGGTTACACACTTAGCTCTATAATTCCTAATAATTGAAACTAAAAATAGACAATTTGACTGTACCCGAGTGGCTTGCATGCATATATATATATATATATATATATGGACTAAGTGTGGATCGGGCTGCACGCCGCAACGATGACTCG
>NW_017670618.1:532252-540750 GCF_001879085.1 Nicotiana attenuata
CGGGAGGGCATATACTCACTTCCTGTAGATTGGGAAGCAGCTCTATATGCAGCTTTGATGTTCTTCCTCATTTCCCCAATTAATTTTTGAACTGCTGGGGTCAGTTTAATCTGTCCTCATCCCCTACCCTGGGAGGACTCCGCTTTCCCTTTTTGTTTGTCACCACCTCCTCTAGATTTGGCCATTGTCTGCAAACATAATCAGTGGAAAGCTGACTAAGACTAGAAGAAGCAGTGCAGAAAAGCAGTAGAATAGTTGATAGTGCTTGAACAAAACTACAGATCGCGGACCGCGAAAAATTAGGAGCGCGGCCACGGAGGCTACACCGCGGACCGCGGAAAATGCATCGCGGCCGCAGAGGTATGGGGATCAGACTACCCACCCTCTGATTCTAGTGCACTGCAGATCGCGAAAAAAGGAGCGCGGCCGCGGTAGTTGCACCGCTGTCCACGGAAAATCAACCGCGGCCGCAGACCCTCTTTTATGTCTCTCTGAACTTGAGCATCGCGGACCGCGGAAAATCCATCGCGGTCACGGAAGCCAAAATCGGGCCCAGCAAACCTAGGGTTTCAGTTGTTCATGCATTTACACATTTTTAAGCCCCACTAGGAGTTCATTAACAACTCCTAACTATTTTAAACCTAACCTAATTAACATTAAACAACCCTATCAAAATTAAAAGAAAATGGGAAGAAGAAGTAAAAACTAACAACTAAAAGAAAAATAAATACACAATTAAATAACAATGAAGGAGTGAAATTACCAGATGTGCAGTGTGTGACTAAAAATGGAGTGTAATTCTTGTGTTTGTGCAAGCTAGGGCGTGGATGAACACTGATTTTTGTTTGAGAGTGAAATGAGTGAAAAGTGTAAAATATTCCCTGAAGTTCTATTTATAGACCATACCCTGGGACCCACACAATCTTACCTACCGCGGCCGCGGTAAATCACCGCGGTCCGTACTTGTGAAGTACAGAAGGGCTGCCTGATTGAAATGACCGCGGTCCGTGAAAAGTTGATTGCGGCCACGATGAGGCACCGCTGACCGTAATAAAAGCACCGCGTACGCGGTTGAAACTTCAGAGAAGTCTCACTTTTGGACTTTTCATTCCCGCGTCCGCCATCAAATTCCGCCTCCGCGGTAAGGCCACCGTTGACCGCGAAAAATGGAGCGCGGTTGCTGTCCACACTTCAGAGAGTGAAATTTTTCCAGCTTGACCTGCACTGCATCAAACATCCCTACACACATCTCACAACCAGTTAGTTCACCATCAAATCCTAACTAAAAAGAAAATCAAAAAGAAGAAAAACACATGGGTTGCCTCCCAAGAAGCGCCTGATTTAACGTTGCGGCACGATGCAGGATACCATCAATCACTTGAGATGGATCATTGCCACCACGTGGCTGTCATCAAATTTGCCAAGATAGTGCTTGACTCTGTGCCCATTAACTCTGAAGATTTTACCATTTTTGTTTTTCAAATCAAGGGCATCAAACGGAGTCACAAGCACCACCTCAAAAGGTCCACTCCATTTTGACTTGAGCTTTCCCGGAAACAGTCGCAACCGGGAGTTGAACAAGAGAACCAAATCACCCACTTTGAACTCCTTGCTACGAGCATACTTGTCATGTAAGTACTTCATCTTGTCCTTATACAATGACGCACTGGAGTAAGCATGAAACCAAAACACATCAAGCTCATTGAGTTGCTCACACAGAGATTTCCTGCAACATCCCATTCAAGATTTAGCTTCCTCAAAGCCCACATTGCCTTGTGCTCAAACTCAACCGGGAGATGGCAAGCTTCCCAAACACCAACCGGTGCGGAGACATACTAATCGAAGTCTTGTAAGCAGTCCTATAAGCCCACAAAGCATCATCCAGTTTCTTTGACCAGTCGGTCCTATTTGCATTCACCGTCTTTTACAATATGCTCTTGATCTCCCTATTGGAGACCTCAACTTGCCCACTAGCCTGAGGATGGTAAGGGGTAGACACCTTGTGATTGACACCATACTTAGCAAGCAAAGTGTCAAATGCCTTGTTGCAGAAATGAGAGCCCCCATCACTGATGATAGCTCTAGGAGTGCCAAACCGAGTAAAGATACTCTTCTTGAGAAAAGCCACCACACTCCGGGCCTCGTTGTTGGGTAAAGCCACTACCTCATCCCACTTTGAAACATAATCAATGGCTACCAGAATGTATGTGTTGCCACAAGAACCCACAAAGGGTCCCATGAAATCAATGCCCAAACGTCAAATATGTCAACCTCAAGAATAGTGTTGAGAGGCATCTCATCCTTCTTTGAAATTCCACCTGCTCTTTGACACTCATCACATCTCTTCACAAGCTCACCCACATCCGTGTACAGTGTAGGCCAATAAAAACCACAACTAAGCACCTTTGAAGCCGTCCTCGCCCCACTATGATGACCACCATAAGGAGAGGAATGACAAGCATCCAGAATACTCATTTGCTCCTCTTCCGGAACACATCTCCGGATCACACCATCATTACAGATTTTGAACAAGTAAGGCTCATCCCAATAGTAGTCCAATCTATCCCGTTTAAGCTTCTTCCTTTGGTTAGAAAAGAGCTCACACGGGACAATACCGGTCACAAGAAAGTTGGCAACATCCGCAAACCAAGGCATGCCATTCACAGATACCGAGAGGAGTTGCTCATCAACGAATGAATCATTAATTTCAAGGCCATCAAGGGGCCTCCCTTCCTCCTCCAAGCGGGACAAGTGGTCCGCCACTTGGTTTTCACACCCTTTCCGATCAACAATCTCAAGGTCAAACTCTTGAAGCAATAGAATCCATCTCATCAACCGAGCTTTGGAATCCTTCTTTGTCATCAAGTAGCGGAGTGTTGCATGGTCTGTATGAACTATCACCTTGGCCCCCATGAGATAGGGCCTAAATTTCTCCATTGCAAACACAATTGCTAACAACTCTTTTTCCGCCACCGTGTAATTCACTTGAGCATCATTCATTGTTTTGCTTGCATAATACACTAGGTGAAACATCTTGTTTATCCTTTGACCTAAGACCACTCCCACCGCAACATCACTTGCGTCACACATGAGCTCAAAAGGTAAGCTCCAATTGGGTGCGGTTATGATAGGAGTGGTTGTCAATTTGTACTTGAGAAGTTCAAAAGCTTTCATGTATTCCTCATTAAACACGAACTTTGCATCCTTTTCCAATAGTTTGCACAAAGGATTCACTACCTTAGAAAAATCTTTGATGAATCTTCGGTAGAACCCCGCATGCCCAAGAAAACTCCTAACCCCCTTGACTGAAGTAGAGGAGGAAACTTTGAAATCACTTCGATATTAGCCTTATCCACTTCTATTCCGTTCTATGAGATCATATGGCCGAGGACAATGCCTTCCTCGACCATGAAGCGGCATTTTCCCAGTTGAGAACAATATTTGTCTCTTCACACCGAGCCAACACTTTGTCAAGATTCTTCAAACACTCATCAAAGGAGTCACCCACAACACTGAAATCATCCATGAACACTTCCAAGAAATCCTCTACCATGTCCGTAAATATAGCCATCATGCACCGCTGGAAGGTGGCCGGTGCATTACACAAACCGAAAGGCATCTTGGAAAATGCAAAGGTCCCGTATGGGCATGTGAATGTGCTTTTCTCCTGGTCTTCTGGAGCAATCAATATCTGGTTGTAACCTGAGTACCCGTCCAGAAAACAGTAGAAGGCACGCCCAGCAAGTCTATCTAGCATTTGGTCAAGAAAGGGCAATGGAAAATGATCCTTTCGGGTCACTTTATTCAGCTTGCGGTAGTCCATGCACACCCGCCATCCGGTGACAGTCCTGGTGGGAATCAACTTGTTTTGCTCATTGGTAACCACAGTCATACCACCCTCCTTCGGCTCACACTGCACCGCTGAAGTCCAAGAACTATCCGAGATGGGGTACACAACCCCTGCATCAAGCCACTTGATCACCTCCTTTTTGACAACCTCTTGCATAGCCTCGTTCAACCTCCTTTTGATGTTCCACGTAGGTCTTGGCATCATCTTCAAGTATAATCTTGTGCATGCAAAAGGCGGGGCTTATTCCCTGAATATCAGCTAGAGTCCATCCAATTGCCTTCTTCCGTCTTTGGAGCACCGCCAATGTAGCATCTACCTACATGTTAGTAAGACAAGCAGAAAGAATAACAGGAAAAGTTGAAATAGGGCCCAAGAACTCATACCTGAGGTGTGAAGGCAAAGGCTTCAACTCTAGAACGGGAGGTTCCTCAATTGAGGGCTTTGTTAGGGGAGTTTTTCTGTTCTCAAGATACAAAGAGAGCTTACGGGGCTCATAAGAATAAGAACTTATACCATGCAAAGCATTGACACACTCCTCCCTTCCTTCATCCTCATTCACATCAAGGTTCAAAAATACCGCTTCTAAAGGATCCTCCACATTGATCATGGCACTAGTATCATCAACTATCACCTCCGTGACAAGGTTCACAAAAGAGCACACTTCAGTACTATTCAGCTGCCTCATTGATTTGCACACATGAAAGACCACCTTTTCATCACCCACCCGGAAAGTGAGTTCCCCTGCTTCCACATCAACCAATGCCTTCCCAGTCGCAAGGAAAGGTCTTCCCAAAATTATAGGCACCTCATAGTCGACTTCGCAGTCAATAATCACAAAATCAGCAGACAAGATAAATTTGTCCACCCGGACAAGAACATCATCAATGATACCAAGCGGCCTCTTCATAGTTCTATTCGCCATTTGCAATCTCATTGAAGTAGCTCTCGGTTGACCAATATCCAAAGTTTTGAACACAGAGTAAGGCATCAAATTGATACTTGCTCCCAAATCACACAATGACTTTGCAAAATTTGCACTCCCAATGGTACATGGAATGGTGAAAGCACCGGGATCTTCAAGCTTTGGAGACGTCGGGTGCACAATTCCACTTACTTGGTGAGTCATTTTGATGGTCTCACAATCCATAGATCTCTTTTTAGTCACCAAGTCCTTCATGAACTTGGCGTAAGCCGGCATTTGCTCAAGAGCTTCCACCAAAGGAATATTGATTAACAAGCTTTTCATCATCTCAGTAAACTTCTTAAACTGGTTTTCATTCTTTTGCTTCGCAAGTCTTTGAGGGTAAGGTGGAGGAGGCCTTAGCAAAGGAGCCTTAGCCTTGGGCACAACCATTTTCAGTATGTCTATTACATGTTCCCTAGACGGGTTCACGTCATTTTGAGTCTCCACCTCATTATCATGAATATCAATTCTCACTTCCGCATTCAAGTTCTCTTCACTCACTTGCTCATCAACTATAGGGATAACATCATCTTGTACCTCAACTTCATCACTCACAATTTCCTTTTGCTTGGAGGTATTCACATCACCACCTCGACCGCTTCTTGTAATCACCGCCATTGCATGCCCGATCTTGTTCCCACTCTTCGGGTTTACTACCATATCACTAGGTAGAGCCCCCTTAGGGCGAGTATTCAAAGATTGCGAAATCTAGCCAAGTTGAACCTCCAAGTTTCGGATTGAATGTACTGTGGAATACCAACTGAGCATCAGAGTCGGCGTTCCTTTTCATCATTTGTTCAAACATCATCTCGATCCTCCCCATCTCATTGTTCGATGAGCTAGGACCTTGGGATGGAAATGGGGGTGGGTTGTTTGGTTGTTGATACATCGGAGGACTTTGAAAGCCTTGCCCCCGATTTCCTTGATTGCCATTATTCCAACCACCATGATTGTTGTTTCCTCCCCAATTGTTGTTGTTGCCACTCCAGTTGCTCTGGTTGTTCTGGTTGTTCTGGTTGCCCCAATTCTGATTGTTGTTCCCCCAGTTGCTATTTCCTTGTTGGTTTTGATTCCCCCAATTGCCTTGGGATCTCCATTGTTGTTGTTGGTTAGGAGCATTGCCCCTTTGTCCTTGATAATTGTTCACGTACTGCACTTCTTCACTTTGCTCATCATACCCATCATCTTGGTTGAAACCACCATTACCTTGCTCATATTGATCCGGGCTACCCTCACCTTGTTAACCTCTTTGTCGCCTCTTGTTGACCAACATGTTGACACCTTCTATAGCATTTACTTGTCGTGGCGCTTGAACTTGCTTCAATTAAGCTTTGGCTAGCTGGTTCATTGTTGTAGTTAACTCTGCTATTGCTTGACCATGGTCGTGGAGCTCTTTGTGCAGGTGAATGACTGTGGGATCACCTTGTGGCACAATAGCTCGACTCTGCCAAGCTGAGGAAGTGTCTGCCATCTCATCTAAAATCTCACACGCCTCAGCATATGGTGTGTTCATAAAATATCCCCTTGCTAGTTGGTTCACCACACACTGATTGGTCATGTTAATGCCACGGTATAAAGTCTACTGGATCATTGCTTCGGTCATGTCATTATTCGGTATTCTTTCACCATTGTCCGATACCTTTCCCAGATTTCATAAAGTGGTTCATTAGGTTCTTGTTTGAAGGCGAAAATCTCATCTCTCAAGGTCGCCATATGTCCAGGCGAGAAAAACTTTGCTATAAACTTGTCCGCCAACTCATCCCAAGTATGGATGGAATGGTTGGGAAGTCTTTCGAGCCAGTCCAAGGCTTTCCCTCGAAGTGAGAAAGGGAACAATCTCTTTCTTAAAGCATCCTCTAACACATTCGTCTGCTTGCTTCCCCAACAGGTATCCACGAAGCCTTTAAGATGTTTATATGCATTCTGATGGGGAGCGCCTGTGAAGTACCCTAGCTGCTCCAATAAAATCAACATCACATTTGTTATTTGAAAATTGCCCGCCCGGATCCGGGGTGGGGCAACTGCACTTGCGTAGCCCTCATTTGGAAGCACCCGAGGAGCGACTCTTGGAGGAGGCGGGGGAGGGTCTAGAATGTTGTCATTGGCCTGGCGGCCTCTTCTTTGACCTTGAGGTACTAGAGGCACCTCATGTTCTCCATTATCATCAACCTTCTCCCCCGGTGAAATATTTCCGAGAGGATAATTGTTTTCCATTTTGTACCTAAATTGATGATTCACACACGTTAGTAAAATAGAAGGAGAGAAAAACAAGACACAAAACTAGTTAGATAGATAGCCAAAACCGTTTAGCTCCCCGGCAATGTCGCCAAAAAGTTGATCGGAGCCAACCCTACACCACTATAGAGTGGCAAGAGCGGTCGATATAGATTTTACCCGATAAGTCGGGATCGAATCCACAGAGAGCTAAGAAAGGTTTGGAATTGGATTCCTATCTAATCTAGCGATGTGTGATGTTCATAATAGCACTTACAATCATTCTTGTTTGTTCACTATTCTATTTTTATACTAATGATGCAAGTAACTAGACTAAGTGTGATATTTTTGTAAGGTTTTCTTAATTGATGGAAAGGCACTAGAGAAATGACTTACTCCTAGGTGAGTATCTAACGGGATCTAAAACTTAGGGAAAAATTGTTATAGTTGGGATTGTGATATAGCCAATGCACGAAACTACTCACTCTATACATCTCGGTAGTTTGAATGACTTTGCCCTAATTGGCTTTCTCAAGCCCATATGGGTGTTCAAATTGTGCAAGCAAAGTTGGCTCAAGTCGGGTATTACTATCTCTAGGTTTAACCCTCTAATTGGGGCTATCAATCTCTTGAATGAGATAGAATGCACCCCATTTCCTTGTTGGCCAAAATTTCCTAAACTTTGCCTCTCTTTCTCAAGAAGAGCCTAAGTCAAAAAGGCACGAATTAGTGTTTGCAACCACCAATTCAATATTACAAGCACAAATCAGACCAAATATCATTCACCCATAAACATTAAGGCCCTAAAATAGAAGACCCATTAAATACCCATACTAAGATTGAGCCACGATCCTAGCTAATGGGTCTAGCTACTCATAATAACTGAAGAAATCAAAGATTTAGATGAATAATAACCCATAAAAAGTAATGACAAAATAAAGATCTAAGATTAATTGCTAAACTAGCTATAAAATTACTCAAAAAGGCAAAAGTAGGCGGTTCATGTGCTCAGCTAAACAACAGATGACCTAAAAATCTGAAAAAGAAGTATTTCTACACAGCTAAATTTTTCGGACAAAAATGCCCCTATGGAGGTACCGCTGACAGCGAAAAATGGACCGCTGCAGCGCTGAGACAACCGCGGCCGCATAAAATCAAGCGCAGACCGCGGTCTTCAACTTTTAGCTTCATTATTTGTCCTCTGAATCTGGCTACCGTTGAGGCCGGTAAATGCAGCGCGGCCGCACTAAATCCACTGGTGCCGCAGAAAATTACCGCGATCAGCGGTGACTTGTAAAGCCCCAAATTGTTGCTCTCTGAATCTTGTTACTGCAGAACACGATAAAAGCACCGCAGCCGCGGTACAGGCACCGCTGCCACACAAAAGCATCGCGGTCAGCGGTGACTTGCAGGACTCAAAAACATACTCTCTGAACTTTGCCACCGCGGGCCGCGAGATCAAGACTGCCT
>NW_017670619.1:0-486 GCF_001879085.1 Nicotiana attenuata
TGATCATGAGATTCGAATGTGTGGATTCAGCTTAATCTCTTGTTCTTGTTGTGAGGGCACATGAGTTCACAAGGGATAGGTAACGTTATTGGACTTCTTGTATGATGTTGGGTGTTCAAGCCATGATTGCATTGTGACATTGAGTCGACTTTTGAGGTTATGATTGTTATCACCATCTTGTCTTTGTTATGAATATTTGTGAAGAATCACATATGTAACGACCCGACCGGTCGTTTTGAGTCCGAGCGCTCCCTTCAGCAGTCGGAGGCCATGAACAGCTTCATTTTGAGTATTATGACTTGTACGCGTGGTCGGAATTAAGTTCCGGGAAGTTCAGAGTTGATTTAGAAAGAGAATTATCATTTGGGAAGCTTGCAGTTGAAAGAATGAACTAGGATTGGATTTTTTAGTAAACGACCTCAGAATCAGGATCTGAAGGTTCTAGCAGGTTCTATATGATGTATTCCGGTACCGTTGGTCGATATG
>NW_017670619.1:3310-8177 GCF_001879085.1 Nicotiana attenuata
TTGTTTCAGCCCAGTAGCGGTATTTCGAGGGCTTTGAGGCTAGGCACAAGTTGCCGCAATGCTTATGAATGACTATTCTGCAGTAGTAATATGATGGTAGGGTGTTGCCCACGTGTCAGGGCAGTGAATGATTTCAAGAGAGGTTTACTCAATGCATAATCAAGAGATTCAGTACGTTATTCCCGGCAGGGGGAAAGGTAATCGAACTAAGGAGGGTCAGGTGGATTGGTGGAAGTAATGAGACTTGGTAATTGCAAGCGTGGTGGGATTTTTCATCTATAATTGGGGTGCAGTCGTCCTAATTGGACGTATAAAGTTTGTCGGTGTTATGATTTTCTACAACTCGCCTTTGAGGCAGGGTATTGTGAAATAGTATTAGAGATTCAACTATCAGATATCGCCGGATGCGGTGGTTCAGGATTGAATCAGTATTTCTATTGTTGACGGTTCGAGAAAGATGACCTTCGGAAGGGTTTGGAGTTAGTAGCAAATTGAGGATTCAAGTTCTATGAAGATGAATTTTATTAAGGCAACAACCGAGCAGCAAAAGATGAGAAAGGCACGCGAGAAGTGTCAGGCGGAGTTTTAAATTGTTAAAAGGCCAGGCATATAAAGCAAGGATTAAAGTAGTCGATTAAGGGGATGAGCTCCGCCAAAGTGGGAGAGTGGCGGAGATGCATATGGGCTTGCAGTGGAGGGACCACGCACCTTAAGAAGAGTTTGGAGTGATTTGATAACATTAGTGATTGGTGATTGGGGTCTACGGATTCAATTTGGAGCAGGGGGTTCTTGTGCGGCCGGAGGTTTATTATAACGGGAAGGAGCCGCTTAAATAAAGAAGGATGCAGCATGGTTTTGAATTGGGAGGATGTGGTCGCACATTTCAATGATGTCCACAAGGGGTAAAATGGACCTATGCAACTGGAGTGTGAGCTCAGACTCAGGAAGGGTCATTGATGTCGTAGTAATTGCACCCTGTGCAACAGTGTCGGAAGGTGCCGGGGAGAGCCTTCTATAGGTGGATTAGCCAAGTGAGCAGATTAGCAATCGCGTGGTTGGCGAGGCTTCTGCGAAGAATTTTATCGGGTGTGTAGCGAAGGGATCGATCGTGCGAATGTGGTGGATGATTTAGAGTATAAGAAAGAGGTTTTACAGAGAGATCTCGAGAATTTTGGCGGTTGATTGTGCAAAGTTATGTCTATAAGGGATAAAAAGGATGAGTGAGTTCCAGATTAGTGAAATTATGGCTTCAAGCTAAGTGGGGGAGTCCCACCGCTTGTGATAGGGTTGCAGAGTTGATTGCTTGCAAGGTTTCTGGTTATTAGTATGTTGATGGGTTATTCTAGCTATGGGAAACGAACATAAGAGATGAATTGAGCAAAGGGATTGTTGAAATGCATGTTATGACTGGCCTTATTGGCCCATGTTCAGACTTGGGGAAGGATTCAGGATTTATGCCTTGTATAAATGCAGGTTTCAGGGAAGTGATTCCACCGGGTGCCTCGTCGAGGGGATATTCATGTGTTATAAGAATTATGGAGTTGATTATATTCGGGGCCAAGTCAGAGCGGGTGTCTCTCAGCAGCGGCCCTAGTGAAAAATTCAAAAGATGAAGTATAATACTTAATGATTTCGAGCCTATAGGCGCAGTTGAGAATCAAGCTTATGTAATAGCTTACGAATGGAGACTCAGAACGATCTGTGATGCTTTGGCTCGTGGTGTAGCAATTGAAAGATATGAAATGGTTCGTGGGATTTGAGACAGCATGGTCTCGTGATTCGAAGTTGCTCAGGATGAGTGCAGAGGGAGTATGTTATGTGTTGGAATAAATCAGTAATATCCTTAAGACAATCAAGGATAAATTAGAAGAAGGTAGTTGATCGGCCATAGTTGAATTTGGCATATTGGTGTTGGCAGTCAGTTTCTGCAGCGTGATCGAGTTATGTAAGTGATTTGTGATGGTACATATCAGGCTTGTTAGCTGCCGCAATCGATGTTATTCAGAATCTTTCTATTGTTATGGCTTGTTGTGTGGAAGCAGATTCCGGGAGGGGCTATGGTGGCTTAGACCACTGCTTAGAGATTGGTATATTCTACGGTTATGAAAGATTCGCCTGTGTGCTGCTATGGTACTCCAGAAGTGAGTTCAGTAGAAGGTTCTTATATAATGAAGTGTTAAAATGTTAATGTTTAAATCGTGTTCTATTGTATGTTGCACATTGGTGCAGTGAGTAGCATGGGAATTCGAAGTGAGGATCAAAGTTGCGGCTTGGTGCTGGTAAGAAATGTCTCGGCCCGGATGAGCAGGAAGGGAGCTTCGGTGTTTAAGGTAAGTTGGCATTGTCTTCAGCATCACCTGAGATTGGTGCTTAGTAAAGGGGGCTTGTATCATGGTTAATGATTCTTGATCGTTTTTCAGCGTTAGTGCGGTCGGTGGGTTGGAGGTAGGACCCAGTAAGTTGTTATGGTAAATTGTGGGGGAGTGTCCCACAGGAAGGTTTCATAGAATGTGGCGCGTAGTCACTTGACTGATTTAAGATCTAGACCGAGTATGAGGATTGTCGTAATATAATTAATTTAGGAATTTATGCCTGGAGGGCACTCTGTTTATTGGGTTATGGACTGTGGAGGTTTGCTCGGTTACGATGGTTGTCCTAGTGTGTTATGAGAAGAGGAAAAGTAGTATGGGCCTTTGAAGAGTTATTGGCTTAGTTTCATGTGTTCAGGATCGACTTGAGGTCGGTGGATGGGTGTAAATGTGAATTTGGGCCCTATGTCAGGCCAGTTGTGTTCATTTCAGTAATGCGCTCCTTATGTGGGAGCAGTCAAAGTGTTATTTCATTGGCAGATATATTTCATGAAATGATGTATCGCGCCGTATGAGTTGTGAGACGGCTTGGTAAATTCTTATGTGTTAAGGTTCCGCGTGGCGATGATGTTATGTGAGCAGGATGGCTCTTGAGACTTAGGTCTTGTATCGCACCTCAGTTGTGTTTGAGTTTTGTGGCTTATGACGCCATATGTTCCCTCAGGGATGGTATTATGCACTTAGCGTGCTTATGACCGATATTCGGTATGTTGTATAATGAGCAAATTTAGCTCGATGTATATCTCCTTATGTGAGTTTTACGTATGGATCGGTTGGCACGCCGCCATGGTTATGTTGTTCGGATCGGGTTGCGCGCCGCAACAGCGTAATGTTCAGTACGGTTCCCCATACCTGTCTATTGTGTTCTGTTTCCTATTTTCTAAGGAAAGTCCGTATTAGTGCGGGAGTTAGATAATTCTTTTCAGAGTTCATTTTCTTTTTGTATCGCATTATTAAATTGGTAACCTATTGGCACATTGTGGTATCACATGAGACTTTTGATTATGTCCGGGGTGGCTTATTGCCTGAGTAGTTCATACTGGGCGAGATGAGCCCATTGAATTCAGGATCAGTGCAATCTGACTATATGGAGTATGTTAAGGAGCAAGATCTCCACTTGATTCAGAATATGGTGATGTTTCCTGTCAGAAGTATAGACTCAATGATTGGTCGACTTGGCAATGATTATGAATTTCTTCACATCTCTTCTGTTGTGACGGTGTTGTAAGAGTTGGAGTAAGACCTATGTATGTTATGGGGTGCAATGGGGGCACCAGATTCGTGGAATTCCAATTAAGTGGAACAGAAAATGTTATCGTGATCCGGTGAGTAAAATGATGAAAAAGTGTGAATTCAGCAAAGTTTTGCAATCATGATTGGGTACAGCGTGTGGTGGTTGATACGGTGTTCGTATGTTGGAAACAGGCCAGGCATAGAATTCCGGATGTTGGAATTGGGCCCTAAGGCTTATTTACCTTGATAAGAGGGAATATCTTCAGAATTGATCGAGCTGATGTGCTCAACTGAGTTATGGTAGCACGGGAAGGTGCATGAGAAGTTAACCAGTGATTTCAGACTACTCCAGCATAGTTCTCAGCACGTTCGAGGACGAACGTTTGTTTAAGTGGGAGAGAATGTAACGACCCGACCGGTCGTTTTGAGTCCTAGCGCTCCGTTCAGCAGTCGGAGGCCATGAACAGCTTCATTTCGAGTATTATGACTTGTACGCGTGGTCGGAATTAAGTTCCGGGAAGTTCAGAGTTGATTTAGAAAGAGAATTGTCATTTGGGAAGCTTGCAGTTGAAAGAATGAACTAGGATTGGATTTTTGAGTAAACGACCTCGGAATCAGGATCTGAAGGTTCCAGCAGGTTCGTATGATGATTCCGGACTTGGGCATATGCCCGGTTCAGGTTTTGGATAACCCGGGAGCGTTTTGGCGCCTATTGTGGAAGTTAGCATTTTAGAAGAAATTTCATAAGTTTGGTTTGAAGTGCATTTTAATGTTATCAATGTCCGCTTGGGATTCCGAGACTGCGTATAGCTCCGTATGGTGATTCTGGAGTTGGAAGCGCGATCGGAAGTGAATTCGGAGGTCCGTAGGTCATTTTGGAGCCATTTGGCTAAAGATAGAAATTTGAAGGCTTTTGAGAAGTTTGACCGGAGGTTAACTTTTTGATATCGGGGTCGGAATCCGATTCCGGAAGTTGCAGTAGGTCCGTAATGTCAAATATGACTTGCGTGCAAAATTTGAGGTCAATCGGACGTGATTTGATAGGTTTAAACATCGGAAGTAGAAGTTGAAAGTTCAAAGTTCATAAAGCTTGAATTGGGGTGTAATTCATGATTTTAGCGTTGTTTGTATATGATTTGAAGCCTCGAGCCAGTCCGTAAATGTGTTTTGGGTATTGGTTGGTATGTTTGGTTGGGGTCCCGGGGGCCTCGGGTGGATTCCGGATGGTTAACGGATCAAATTTGGAAGTTGAAGAACAGCTGAAG
>NW_017670619.1:10174-28539 GCF_001879085.1 Nicotiana attenuata
GTGGGTGGAGAGAGTAGTGAAAAAAGGGAATCAAGAATGAAGGTTTTGATTGGTGAACTAGCAGTGCACAATAAATCTCTGGAAAAAAAAAAGGCAGAATAGCCTCGTAGGCACTTGTACTTGTTAGCGTTTGTCATCCCGGTCCCTATATTCAAAGAAGATTCATCCAGACACTTATAGTTGTTCAAAGCCAATATTTTAAACACCTCTCACCTCGCGTGTTCTTCAAATCTCTGACATGGATGACACATCAGTGGCCACGTCAAATTTTTTGTTACACATCATTATAACTTATTTTTCACATTATTTTAAAATTATTCATTTCCTTTTCTTTTATTCCACCATTTACTCCATCTTCCTCCTCCCTCACCATTTTTATTCTCCATTCACAAATTTTAAAAATCTTCTAACCATCACTGTGTGCGACCCCTCTTTGACCATCCTTCACCTACAAAGCTTCTTCACAGCCAACATTCCACCATAGCATCATCAATCAACCACCAAAAGCTAAACCGGCCATCAATAATGACCACCCGAAAGACCAACATCACCCAAAACTTTTTGAAATTTCACTACAAGAAAACTAGAAAATAGGTTTCACCGGCGATCTTCTTTCATTATTTCTATTTCTTTTCTTTGCAAAGGCTATCTTCCAAAGTAGGGAATGGGGTGTGAGAAAAAAAAACTCCATTGATGCAAATCTGGTAGATGTTTTGGATCTATAGCGACGAGGGATGTCATTGTTTGGATGAAGATATGGTGGGAAGGGTACCATTGCTGTGGGTTTTGGGTTAAAATGGGGGAAGAAGAGCAAAGTGAAGAAGGGAGGGAGATAGAGAAGGGGGGGGGGGGAGGCGGTCCTTGGTGGGCGACAGAACGTAAGAGAAAGTGAAAAATCACCTATTTGGCCTTTTCTTTCTTTTTGACTTTTTGAATTTTTCTTTTTCTTTTTTTCTTATTTTAATCATAAATTTTTTACGTTCACGCTCCTTATATGCGTGAAATACACGATTTTGTCCAGTTCAGCGATTAAGTTGCCACATAGACTTGGTCAATGGTCAGTGGGGTTTAAAATATTACTTTTGAACGAGTAGAGGTGTCTAGATGAAACTTCATCAAGTTTGGGGACCGGGATGACAAAGTCGCACAAGTATAAGTGCCATTTAGGCTATTCTGCCTAAATATCTTGGGGGGAAATATTTTTGGGGGAAGGTCTTATGTGGGGAATATTTTGGTGGGAAGGTCTTATGTGGGGGAATAATTTTGGGGAAATATTTTTGGGGGGAAAGTCTCATGTGGGAGAAGGTTCTTCCAATTCTTCTTTTTATTCCCAATTTTCTTTTTATATATCTCTCTCTCTCTCTCTTTTTTTTTAATTAAAAGCCCTAGAATTAAGAATCCTAAAAATATAGAATTATACTAATTATAAAAGCTACTTAATCCTAAATTAAAAGAGAAGAATCAATAAAAAGAAAAGGTGTAAAAATGAAGCATTTTTTGTGATTTTTAATTTTTATAAAACTAGTAACTATCGATTAATCCTAAAAATGTAAAAGTAAGGCCTAAATGCCATGCATGATATTTTGGTATTTTTCAATTAAAAAAAAATGTACAAAATTCCTAAAAATGGCAAATAAGTAAGAAAAATCTATTTTCTTGGGGTTTTTATCGGAGTATTTCATATAGGGCAAAAATCACGTGCTTACACACTTTATACGTTAAATTATTTGTTTGATTTACTTTCATGTACTTTGTATACGATCAATACCGGGCTCATCTATTACATGACAGATCGGGACTGAAACATGATGGATTGAAGATCGATCGCGGTTCCATCGAACCAAGGTACGTGATTAGAACATACGTCTTCAAGATCATCGAGCATGTGACTCTGGAACCGACTCCGACTCCGAATAAGCTCGAGGAAATATTATCGGACCAAATAACGGAAGGCCGGAATATCCGCAACCGGTCGGATTTCATGGCGAAAATCTCGACACATATCAATGAGAGACCGATTAATTAGCAAATCATGAGATTTCTTACCTTTTATATAATTGTATCTAAAGTAGGACTCCCCTACTATATAAAGGGGGTCTCATTATTTGTAATAGATATTGTAACATTCACTCAGAAGCAATATACTGTTATTTTCTCTTTATAGTTCTATTTCAATTATGTCTTGATGTTGTGATCGAATTGCATCCTATTCAAGGGGGACCCTCCTCCCAATGTTGTTACTGTCCAATTCGTGTGGTTTGAACTTACTTTATCATTTGTTATTTTCAATTATAATTTAACTTATCACTTTGTGCCAATTTAGTCTATGTATCCTTAAGATCACCTATAAATTCAATTGTTATCCGAATTTGGGAATAAATAGTTTGGCGCTCAGCGTGGGACTAAGGATAATAGTGGTTATTTGATACACACTTTAATAACACATATTATTTTACACTTGTTCTTTGGAGTGTCTCTGATTTCAGGATAAAATGTCGAACTCCCAATCAGCACCCCTACACGTTGACAATGATTTCGGCCACCACGACGAAAACGGTAACATAGCGCCCAGGAACGACGTAACCCCGGTCGATCTCGATGGAGTCCCGGCTGCAGATCCAATAGACTTCAGCTCACATGTGGCCATCAACACAAATTTGCCGACCGATCCTGAGGACAGCGTCCGTAGGGATGTTCGATCGGCCGCTCAAAGCATACATTGTGGCGAAGATGGTGGAATCAACTTGCGGGTGATCTTCGAAATGTTATAGGCTCAACAGGCGGCAATAGCCCAACTCTAGAACCAGAGTCACCCACCAAGTAGGATTGAGCCTGAGCCATCCAGAAAGTTGTTCACAAAGTTGAATCGACAAGGAGATCGAATGAGAAGGAATCAGGAACCAATATGGTAATCATGAAGATGCTTGAGGAACTGACGAAACGGATTGAGTCGGGAGAGAAGAAGATCGAGGCAAACGACAAGAAGGTGGAAACTTACTATTCCAAGGTCGATCAAATCCTGGAGCGCCTCCGATATTGAAAGGCCTGGACTCCAAAAGTTCGTGTAGAAACCTTTTCTCCCGAGCGCGGCTCCGAAGCCGATCCCTAAGAAGTTCCGCATACCCGAGAGTCCTAAATACAATGGAACGACCGACCAGAATGAACATGTTACCTCTTACACATGTGCCATAAAAGGGAACGATTTGGAGGATGATGAGGTCGAATCTGTCTTGTTGAAGAAGTTCGAAGAGACCCTGTCAAAGAGAGCTATGATATGGTATCATAATTTACCACCTAATTCTATTGATTCATTTGCTATGCTTGCAGACTCGTTCGTGAAGGCACACTCCGGGGCTATCAAGGTCCAGACCAAGAAGTCAGACCTTTTCAAAGTAAGGCAAAAGAACAATGAAATGTTCAGGGAGACTCATTTAAAACTACTTTGCATATAATTGGTAAATTATATATGACCATATAATTAAGTTAAAACTTGATTAGAGAGGGTAAATAAATTTCACATGTAGTATAGATAGGTAAAAATTCGTTTTAAAATTGTTGCAAAGATATGCATAATACAAGTGGGCCCATATTTCCTAAGAGATGTCATTGATTTTCAAGATTGCAGCAAATTTGAGTGCGAATAGAAACTCTTTACTCAATATCCCTAACTATAGAAATTACATAGAAAATCCCTAAATAATTACACCGTATATTTTTTCTAATCTACAGAATCCTAACTGCCACTTTTTAGGGGATAATATCCCTTAAATGTAGCCATAACTATTGTAATGTGTATGTAGAGTATATTAAGATTCACTTCTCTCTCCTAATCAAAACCTATTACACTTCTCCACCAGAATTCCTTTTTTTTAATCCTACAAATTCTATGTAAGGGCTTTCCAGTCTAACCAAGTTCTTTATGTTCTGAATAACTTGATAAATATGAAGCGTAAAACATAAAATTTTAGACAAAACTCTACTGGAAACTTTTGACATCTTTTTAAAATTCATAACCTTTTAGAGAAAAGTACAACTCTGAAAAAGAAATATTCGTTGCACAGAAACTTTATAAAAATACATTATTCAACTCTAAATAAAAATCATAGTATTCTAATCTAGAATACAATATTCAAACCTGACATACTACAATATTCCAAATTGGAATATGATATTCAATTCTACATAAATACACAATATTCTAACTTGGAATACACTATTAAACACAATATGAAAAACATAACATTCTAATTTGGAATACACTATTTAGACCAAACACACCATAATATTCTAATTTAGAATACACTATTCAACCTTAAATAAAACTATAATATTTTAATTTTGGAATACAATATTCAAAACAAACATACTATAATATTCTATTTTGAAATACACTTTTTAATTCAAAAAAAATCTACAATATTCTAATTTGAAATATAATATTTATCAGTAGTCAGGATTGAAATTCTTGGCTGGATTAGACAAAACTAATGCAAATCACGTTTGCGACAAAAAGCAATAATAATTAAAATTGAACCATAACAATGTACGTAGTTAAAAAGAAAACGATTAAAAGTAATCATCTTTAAGAAGGTTAAGTTACTGGCCAATTGAGATAAAAGTAAAAAACAGCCAACATCTCCAACTGCGCTTATGTTTTAAAGACAAAAATACGCATCCTAAAAGCTATTAATTGCGTTCGTTGACACGCCAACTCATGGTATTCTTCGGCTAGCTTCAGAATCAATAACTATGTTTGCAGCTTGTTTCGTATTGCCATAAGCTTTCTCCCAGTTCAAAAATGCGTGTTTGAGGATAATTATTTGCTATTTTCTTGTGAGGGAAAACTTGAAAGAAGTGATTATGTGATAGTTGGAAAGTGATAGTTGAAAAGAACAAATCAGTGAAAGAACCAGTTTCCTCAAAACAAGGATTTGTTTTCGTAATTGATGCTTAATAGAAGTTTGAGAGATTTGATATTATACGGATATAAAATATTGACGGAAGATATGTTAAAGAGAGATAATATAGCCCCTTAAAATGTGGGATTTGTTTGATGGCATATAATGATATTAAAGATTTAAAAAGTAAATAAAGTTTTATAGAATAGGTATACAAAGTAAAATAAATATTTTAAATGTATATGGAATTAACTGGTGCTTTCAATGGGCATACAGCCCACACATCTAGGCCCCGTTTGGCCATAAGTTTTCCCAAAATAAATTTGGGATTTATTTTCAAAACTCATGTTTGGCCATAAATTTTGCTCATATTTTGGCCAAATCCCAAACCCCAAATTTCAAATCCCAAAATCAGCTATTGAGCTGATTTTGGGCCAAAATCCCAAAACTTGGGAATTATATACATGTCTTTCCAAAATAAAGTTGGAAAATATGTTTTGAAAGCGTATGTCCAAACACATTTTCATCTTCAAACCAAACTTCACCCAAATCAGATTTTTCAAAATAAATTTGAGATCTCTGGCCAAACGCTAGCCTAATTTACAGTCATATAGCCCATTGTATCATCAATGTATAGATAATGTATATGTAATGTATAGCAATGTATAAATTGCTCAACTTTTTTCGTTGTTCGTCCTCAAAGTTTCATCCTAAAATCTTGAGGTACAACCTCTTTATTCAACTCCAGGCGACTCTATTTCTTTTTAACTTAATGTCACCATTGCGCTAAGAGGTTGTATTATTGTTATCGTATTATAACAGGATAGAGTTAAAGTGAAATTCAAGCACAAGTACATACAGAAGAAGAAGAAGAAGAAGAAGAAAAATTTGTAAGGGAATGTTGAATGTCCTCATTAACGGCTCAAAAACCCGAACACTATTTAGCGGCAGTGTAAGAGAATAACAGAGACAAAGCTTAAAATATGACAAAATCTATGTTGGTTACAAGTTACAACCATATCTTCACTGAAACATCATACTGACGTTCTTGTTAATCTGCTTCTTCAAGATGTCAAATGTCTTATGCCTTTAAACTTGACATCTGATGTGTTGAATGTAAAACTGTAATTGTGAGTGCAAGTATTACAACTAGAAAACAAACTTTGTTGAAATCATCTCTACATAAGGAGGGAAGAGGGTGTCCAGATTGATGGGAAAACAACACAGAACATGGATGGTTTTCTCATGTTCTTATCCTATGATAAAACAATTGACAATGAATTGTAAGAAAGTGTACCAACCCAATCCTTCACATACACGTGTTACTTGTGAATTGTAATCTTCAACACCATAAAGAATATGCTCTGCAATGAGCTCACCCATTCCACAATCAGGATTTCATGCTTCTACTTGATATGATTGCTCTGCTAGTCCATAGCCGAGTCAGAGTGGGCAAATAAATTAGTAGCTGCTGGAAATTGCCAAGCTTGTGAACACCAGAATGAGGACCTAGATTGCAACAATTGACTACAGAACTGCGTGTGAAACATATTTTACACAATCCCAGGCTCCAAGTTCCAGAACCCCGAATTCCTCTATCCTTCCCAGTCTTTTAGAGAAAAGCCGAACTAAACTGTCGAGCAGATTTAGCACCCAAGACTCCTCAAAATGCTGCTGAGCTTGTCGATCACAACTGGAGGATCCGCATAAGACCCCTCCAAATATATGGGATGGTACTCCAATCCTTTCCATTGTGCAATCAGAGCAAAATGGGGGCGCCTATATTCGCTGCTTATAATTTCTAGTATTACAGCTTTTGGTGCTGCAGAAACTATGTGAGTTAGACCTGCTCCATGAGCACCAACAATGACAGAAGCATCTTGGATTGCTCGAACTTGCTCTTTCATGGACATGTGGGCAAACAATCCGTTAATTACATTTAATTTGCACTCCGAGTGGTTCAAGGCCCAGCTCTTTATGGAATCAAATACTTGCTCTTCATTGCTAAGCCTAGACTGTACCTTTCCACCATGACGTGGGTGAGCTAAATAATCCTCACGTCTAACAAAGAGGACATTAGGGCCTGTGACTGTCCTTGGGATGTTCTGTCTATCCACAGGAAATCCAAAGGCTGCCCTGATCATCTCCCCAAACTCGGACAACCGTGCAGTTTTCTTATCATCAGGATTTTGCCACAAATCATGGGCAGAAGCTCCATTACAATCTATAGTTTCTGTCAGTCCCTTAAACAGGGCAGTTTCATATCCCAAAGGCGAGAGGACGGCATGACGGAAACAAACTGGGCCACTAAAGTTCTTAGCATAAGTGAGGCTTGAAAAAAGTGCTTTCCATGTTTCCTCCAATTGTGTCTGAATTTTTTCAAACAGAAAAGAAAAAAAAAATTACTCAAAAGAATTACATGAAGAAAATGAATTTGAAGATAAATCAAAACACGGCCCCAATATGGCCAAGTAAAATTCATGTGGCAAGCTTCCAGCAGTGTGAAGGAACTTTCTTCACATGAAAGCATCTCTCCAAGAATTAAAGTATACAGTTAGAAGCAATTTTACGAGACGTGATGTAAGGTAAAAAATTGTTCCAGAAATGAAATCTTTGCTAGTTTTTCTACATAGCAAAAGCTCCTTTCACCACAAAGGGACCATTCAGAGAAACAGTGACACGTAAATAGAAGTAAGAATGAGCCAACCGCAACAACTAGGTATCAGGACAATTATTGTAGTTCAGTCAAACAGAAAGCTGAAACAAATGGAAACTCAGGATTAAGTCTGACCAATTTGACACAAGCATCTCAAGAGCATTGCCTGCTAGAAAATAATTGCTGGTTTCATTTCTTTCATCCATAACACAGTACAATGCATGCCATCGTTATCAATACTTTCAAACATACCTCACAATGGCCATCTACAAAAACCAAATGTGGCCGACTGGGCAAGCCAGTAACCCTGGATGCCACGTATGCACTATACCAATCGGTAACTGTGTGGAAAAGGTTTGCATACTCAAATCGTGTAATCAAAAGTGACGGCTCCTCAATCCACTGAAATGAAAATTAGAAAAATGACAGTAACGTAAGGCATCGATTACGGAAAGATGGCATGAATCAAAGAAGGAGCTTCCTTAAAAGCTAGCATGGTTGCTTGAACACTAACATCTAGCAGGGATAGTTTTTGATAAGTACATAAAGAACTGAAAAATGTTGATCCAGAAATATCTCAAGTCATGAGCAATGTAAAAAAGCAAATATAAGACCATTTGTCATCATTTAAGCTGGTTCTCAATCATTAGTAAATAAGGTAACATAACCTAGCAGCGCTACATCCTTCATGTGTTCCTCTTATTAGTGCACAATACTGCTTCAGTATTTGATTAGACTCTAAATGTTATCCTGGTGAAGATCTAAAATTAACTGGTCAAACTTGAACTTTGATCCAGTAGCTCGTAACCAAGCAACAGCCCCCTATCGCTGGTTGGGATTTCTTCCTAGATATAAGTTGCTCCTAACTTACAAGCCATGCATCAAACACTGTCAAATCAAGTTGACAGTCCTCAAAAAGCAAAAACCAGTTGTACAACTAAAGCTTCAAAAGGCATTTACTCGAATTAGTTATGCAAATTTTAAGAAATAAAATTAACCAGTTCAGACAGATGCTACCATATTCTGTGTGTAAAACGGAAATAAAGAGATGAAAGGAGAAAAAATGGCTTGCTACTACGTCTAAGGTTCAATTTGAGAAGCAATCAAACAGAGGAATTGATAGAATTTAAAAACCAAAATCAATAAAGGGAAAAGGAAAGAGCATAAATCAACTAACTTTCTCCATGTTAGACCTCAAAAGTTATAGGAGTAATCATCTTAGACCACATACATTTACCATTTTCCAAGTTAAAGTGGTTAATTTCTGACTCAGTATTACTTTTCAACCCTTGAATTTAATCTGTTGCTCCTACCCAGATGACCGGGGAGTACAAGTTCAGTAATCCATTCAATACTAGATCCAAATCCAGAATTCCAAATACACCTATATATATAAACTCTGAAATCTTGACGAATTCTTTAGTGAAACATTTAAGAATGAGTACCATATCTGATTAAATGAAATGCAATCCAATCCAAAAGTCAACTAACTGGTGTTATCTGGCATCTAGTCGGGATATTCTCTTTAATTAATGAAGCAACAAACAAATATTTATAGCATTGAGGTTCTAGACAATATTCATTAAACAGATCAAATAAAATCCATTATTGTATTCCATATCTGCCAACATTCACAAAGTTCAAACCTTTAATTTAAAGATCAAACAAAGTTTCAAAATCTAACCTCAGAACAGTGAAAATCATCGGCGCCAACCAACTGAATAGAGTCAATTAACTCACGCATAGTGTGCCTTGAAATAGCACCTTCCGGTAAGTATTTATTCAAGAATTTTTCATCCACTAATTTTTTCCCAATTTTCAGTTTATCAATAACTTTAATCTGAAAAGCTCCATTTTTGAACACGGGCAGCTCATCATCTTCACTCCTACCAATAACCGACTCCAATTTCTCACCTCCACGAGACATCAAAATCTCGTCCGGATTCATTCGTATTGCGCCTCCCTCGCAAATCGAACTCTGCAAAGTCTCACTGAAAAAACACCTAAACCATCCACCGTCGCTGGAGACGGTGTTTTCGCCGAATTTCCGGTGAAGCTCCGGCGAAGTTTTGAGAAGGTCAACTTTGAGAGTAAACCCATTACCGAAGTAACCCTCGCACGATCTCCAAGCAACATTAGGGTTTTGAGACCAAGGGAGGTAGGAGGGCAAAATTGGCCAAGGCTTGGAATATTGAGAAGTGATTGAAGAGTGGAAATTATGGTGGTGGTTTTCCGACAAGGAAAAGTGGTTTTGGGTATTAGGAAAGTGGTTTTTGGGGGATTTGTGACGGAAGTGATCAGGGTGGGAAGAGAAGTAGAGATAGAGAGTGATTGAGTTGAGAGCGAAGAGAAAAACAAGAATTTTCAGCTTTTTCTTGTTCATCTTCTTCTTCTCTCTCTCTCTCTCTAACTGGCTGTTTTCGTGTGTACTACTTAGTACAGAGGGTTTAACGACGTTAGTAACGTGTGATTATTTGAGATGTAATTACACTTTACGGTATTTAAAAAAAAATCACTTTTTTTCAAAATATATTTGGTCATACAATTTCTAATTTTCACTTGAATATGAATTTTAAAACTTTTTAAAAATTTAAAAAAATCCAAAATATTATTTTCCAAAATTTGTGCTCAGATCACTCATAAAAATTCAAAAAAAAAATCCAAAATTATATTCATGTCAAAACAGAACTTTAATTTTCAAATACCATTTTCATTTGAAAATTTTTTTCTATCTTTTTTTGTAATTTTACAATTCTTATGTCCAAACGCCCACTATATTATATCCTTATTTATATGCAGTACTAATAATTTACTAAGGTGATTAAATTGAAGTTTATACAAACACTCGGTTCGTTTGAATTTGTTTAATTGAGTATTAAGTTTAAGAAACAAATAAAAAAAATTAAATTTGTGTTTTTCTAAACTAAGGCATAAATATATGACTGTGAATTACAATAAAATGAGAATCTTAAAATTAAATTAATTTAATTCTAAATAAGGAGGTATAAAAACTATTACACAATTAAAAAATTTATAATGTCTATGTATATAACTTAAATTATGTATTAATAAGTTATCAACTCGTAATTACCGGAAATACTTACCAGTAAATAGATTTCTACAATTATACGTTTGCTATTTATACAATATGTTGTTTTTGATAATTTCCCGACAAAACCGCTGATTAATAAATTTCAATCTTGTATGCAAAAGGATGCTTATGCCTACGTGGATTATCAAATAAAATGAACGATGACTCAAATTGTACTTCATTTTTAGTGAATGTTGAGATGAGAAGTTGCAATTTGTATCTCCTTTATTTTCTACATATCAATTTCAATCTAAATTAATTCCTCAATTTTGTTGAATTAGCTTTGCTGAACGAAAATGTAGTACAATTTGATCCCAAGCAATACAAATATATACTACTATCAGTATTGTTCTTAAGCATGGACGACGCCAGCCTTTTATTCTTAGGACAAAATGATTTTTCAAAAGATATTTGCAAACTTTTTTTTACGTTTGATATGCTTAAATTATTGAGAAAATAATTATCTTATGAATTTATTTTCTTCAATTTAAGAAAAATAATTTTCCTACCAAGAGAAGAAAAAGTATTTATCGGAACTCTCATTCAACATTTCTTACACCTCCCCCACCCCCACCCTCCCAATCAACTCCTGCCACCTAGAATCACCACCACTCCTGACACCACCCGCCCCATCTAGCCATTGGCCTCGACTCCTGATCCACCTCTCGTTCTCGACCCTGCCTTCCCCGCCATTGACCCCCCCCCCCTCTTCGACCCCAGCTAACACCCCCCAACCCAACCTCTCCTACGTGTTTTCTAGAATTGGTCTAATATTATATGTTGGCACTCATACTTCAAAAAGATTTAATAGTGCACTTAGTTGAATATTCGACTATTTACCTAGAGGAGCATGAATCAATTCCTGCTTAATATATTTTTCAATTTTTTAGTGGTGCACCCATATTCAAAAAACTCTACGCATCCGCCTTTGTCTCGCCCCGGCCCACCAACTCGAGGTTACCCCCCCCCCTCACAAACCAAATCCACAACCCTTAATGGCAGCCCGATGCACTAAGCTCCCGCTATGCGCGGGGTCCGGGGAAGGGCCGGACCACAAGGGTCTATTGTACGTAGTCTTACCATGCATTTTGCAAGAGGCTGTTTCCACGGCTTGAACACGTGAGCTCCTGGTCACATGTCAGCAAATTTACCAGTTACGCCAAGGCTCCCCTTCAAAATTGTGGAGAGTGGAGATGAACCCGCGCCCGTAAGGCCCTCTTGATCACCCTTTGCCATTGGGCTACGCCTCTTCATTGTTACTTATTGTTATTAATCAAACACTAGAAAAAAAATAAAAAAATTACTTATTTTTTATGGAGAATATTCTCCTTTATATCAAACACACTCTTAGTCAAAATCATTAAATTTTGCCATTCCCGTCCCATTCTCAAGTTGCATGTCGTGGTGTGACTTTAGCTAATGGAGTAATATCTGACCATGCCACTTCCCTTCCGGTCCACCTAAGATTGTGTCAAGCCTCATAAAGAGCAAATAAATTAATGTTCCCATCAAGTATCAATCAATGATCTTTGGGCAGAATAAATGTATTCCACAAAGAAGCATTTAAGTATACATAACTCTGTTACTTGGGAACGTTATGTTTCATTTTTTTCCCTTTCGATACAAGGTGGAGTTGTAAGTTGCATTAATATTAATATGAAAAAGAATTCAAAAAGAAATCTTTCCCACGTTGCGTTTAATTTTTTCTTGTTAAATATCTTTATCTACTTATTATAAGAGTGACATACCTGTAAACACTCGAGAGGTTATTAATATATACTTGGTATAAACAAAGATCAACTTTCAGAGCCAAAAAATGTTAGGTATTCTTTCTATATACAGTCAAACCTTTGTATAACGGCCTCGTTTGTTCCGAATATTTTTGGCTGTTATAACGAAGTGCTGTTATAGAAAACATGCATTATAACATAACATGAAAATTGATTCCGAAAAAGCTTGCTTTTATAGTGAAGTATTGTTATATAGGGATGCTATTATAGAAAGATCTAATTGTATCTATATTTTTAGAGACAAAATTACTCAGTATCAATGTTGGTAAAAGGTAACATGTAGTATTAATTAATTAAGGTTCGTACAAATTGACTTAGATACTACATTATTATCGAATAGTAATAAAGAGCAATATATTTATAAAGTTATAGACTTAGGGTGTGTTTGGTATGAAAGGAAAATATTTTTCGGAAAATGTTTTTCAATTTTCCCATGTTTGGTTGGCTTAAATATTTTGGAAAACATTTTCCTTATCAACTCATTTTCTTTCAATTGGAGAAAAATGTTTTCCTTATCAAGAGAAGGGAAAACATTTTCCAAAACTCCTTCTCAACCTTCCCCACCCTATCCCCCAACCCACTCCCACACCCACCCCCCCACCTCTCTCTCCAAAAAGGATAAAAAAAATTACTTTTTTTTTGTAATTTTCAATTTTCTGTTTTTTTGTTTTTCTGCCAACCCCCCCCCCCCCCCCGGGAATTTTTTTTTTTATAAATATTTTCAATTTTAATTTTTTCATCTGTCGGTTTACAGGTTCGAAATTTTACAAATTCCAAAATTATGTGTTTAGAGGTTTATGTGTTTGAAAGTTTACGGGTTTAGAAATTATATAGTTTACGGGTTCGAATGTTCGCTGTAAGGCCCCGGAAATTTTCGCTAAGTAAGTTAGGATTTCGTGGTGTCACGTAGGCTTATTATAACATTTTTATGTGCTATTAACATGGTGTACATCCATTGGATTTGGTAAATATGTGTATAAGTCTTATGGTAAGTAATTTGGGGTCCAAGGAAAGGCCAAAGTCTAAGAAAAATTGGAAAAGTCCATAATAGGCAAAAATTCCCAATAATCTTGCACTAGTCCCTACTTTGAACAAGCACATCTAAATATGTATAATATTTTATGTGATGAATAAACTATCAAATGAAAGGTCTTTGAGTCTAGTTTCCAACGCTTCAAACCGTTCGTCATTTGGACATTCCTACGCAAAGTTATGATCAAATTACCAAAGGCTGGAAAATGCTATCCTGTGTCAAATCTACGACCGCATTCCTGTCGCATTGTTGACTCTGCGGTCGCATTTCTGTCGCAGACTGGGCCAGTGTAGCCCAGTTTTGGGCACCGATTTTGCGGTGCATTATGCGGCCAGCATTCGCGTTCTGCGATCCATTCTGCTATAGCAGAATTGACATCGGAGGGTTAATTTTCTAATTTTATAACCCGACCCCATTTCAATATATAGCCTTTGGGGCTTCATTTGGGGTCATTTTCGACTGATTTTAGAGAGAGCTGAGAGCATTTTAGAGAGAGAAGGAGGAACCCAACATTTAAATCATCCAAACCTTGCATCAATCTTCAAGAATCAAAGAACCCAATCACAAGTTCTTCATCTAAGAGGTAAGATTCTATACCCTAGGTTTTTAATTTCGAGTTTGGAGTATAAGATGGGGTATTGAGGTATGATTATTGGGTGTAATGCTATTATGTATACATGCATGTACAACTTAGGTTTATGGGAAGATCACTTAACATAAATAAGTAAATATTGGGTTAGGGAATGAAGAAAATCTTGAAAAGGGGATTTGATATCAAGATACTCAACTAGTATTTGATAAAATGCTCAAATGAGCTAGAATTATGAATATCTTCCTAATTTGTGTGTAATTTTGCTATGTCCCAAAATAGATTGAAGTTGCTAGAATTTCCGGAATATCGTAGTAATTAAAGAAAAGCTCAAGAAAGGTATGTATGGCTAACTTTAACTCTTGTAGAATCCCCCTTGTTATGACGAGCATACGGTATGTGTACCTTGTATGAGAATATGTGAATTGATTGCCTTAGTTGATTTCCATACCACCAAGTTATATGTGATTGTGAGAAGTGATTTGATGTGCCTATCTTGTTATGTGCAAAGTTTGTAAAAGCTTGAGGATGTCGACATGGAAGTATGTGTTTACTTATGTGAACTATTTGTGAATTCTTGTGATTTATGTGCCTTGAACGTTGTTGGTTAAGTCTTACGATATGATGGTGCAAGTAAATGGAAACAAACCAAATGTGGGTGTGTGATTGTGAAAGTGTTATGTGGTAAGAACTGAAAAACAAATGATGGAAGGAAATCGTAAATGATGCACTTGGAACAACTGTGGTAATAACATATTTGGCTTGTTGTGGGTAATTATTGTGGTGACTTAAATTGCATATGAGTTGTTGAATATGATGAAGTGGTATTGATGGCTACGGAAATTCTTGTGAATTGTTGTGGTTGTTCTTTGAGAATTGTTGTTGTTGTTCTTGTGAATTGTTGTTGTTGTGTGTTGTTTGTGAATTGTGATTGTTCGGTAGGATCGGGTTGCCCGCCGCAACACGAAGTAATAAGGTGTGGGTTGTGGTGATAAGGGTGGCCGAGGTAATAAGGGTGGCCGAGGTAATAAGGGTGGAAAGTGATCGAAAACACTATTGAAATGAAAGTATGAGAAATTTTTGAAATCATTGATGTGATAATGTTGAAGGGGAAAAGGAGATATTGTAAAACTTGTTTGGCTTTGATTGTTTCTTTCACGTGCATTTGATCGTTGATTCTATTGATGTCTGTTACTTGTGTGTGTTATTTGATTTTACTTGGGGTGAAGTTTGTTTATACATACCAGTACAATTCAAATGTACTGACGTCCCTTTTACCAGGAGCGCTACATTCGTGTTATGATGGTAGGTGGTTCTATAGCAGGTACTCCAGTTCACCGACAGTAGCACCTCCTCCACTTTCCATCAGCTATATTAGTGAGCCCCTTTCCTCTCGGGGCCCTACGTGGCTCATGCCGCCTTTCCTCCGGAGTTTATATTGGTATTTGTGTAAGGTATAGCCGGAGCCTTGTTGCCGGCATTTCCATATTATTCTTCAATTGTATTTAGAGGCTCCGTAGACAGGTTGTGGGTAGTGTCGGGCATGGGGATTTAAAAATTGGAATATTGATGTTTGGCAATGATGTATAAAACTTCTAATCTATACTATATTAAAAGCACGAAGGCCCTTAGTGAAATGTCGTTCGCCTTTTTTACCCTTTAAAAATTGATTTCGCATTGGGCAAAATAGTCATTTAATTATTTCTCTAATATTTAGGGCAATAGTTATATAATTATTTTTCAAATATTTAGGACTTTTAGTTATTTTCTAATATTTAGGACTTCTAAATCAACTAAATTTTTTATATTAAAATTTTTCTTATTTGAACTATGTGACATACCATATTTGTTTTTAAAAAAAAAATTAATAACACATCATAATACGGGTTTTAGGTTTAAAAGCTTAAGGGAAAACATTGCACATTCACATTAATATGACTTCTAAGCCACATAGGCTAAAAGAAAACGTAAATTTCAAAGAAGAAAATAGAAAAAAATAAAAAAATTAAAGACCGAAACATTGCAAATTCCCATTTGGAAAGTTTCGAAAGCACTTCTTTTAGATTTAGAGTCCCTTTTTTTTTACATAGAAAAACGTGATTAATGAAGTGAAACTATTTAATTACAAAAAAGAGGTCCCTTTTCAGGTTAATAAAATATTTACAAATATAATTTTCAAGGAATAGTTCACAACTACATAATACAATTTATCGTTATATGCTTCCAATAAGCTATTAATAAATTAAAACATAATTCAATACTCTAATCATTACTAAAAGAAAACTAATGGATATAAATACTTATATGTTGTTATTCACCAAACACTAAACATCAAGTAATATGTTTCATCACCTAAAAATATGATAAAATTAATTTCAAACGAAATAAAGTAAAAATCAGGATTTGAAGAAAAAATTATAAAGAATTCAATAATATAGGCCTAACAAAAATTATAACATGAAATATTTTTGAATGAGAGGTTCTATCAAACTCACTTCCATAAAGTAAGTGTTTTCGATTTCTGAAATGCAATTAATTAGGAGAGCTTTTGACAAGTCAAAAGATTGTTAATGAAATTTTTCTGATCCACAAAGCTAATTACACAAAGCAGCACACGAATTGTGGGATGAGCTCGTGTGTAAAGCGTCAGACACATATGAAGCATATGTCGAGCGCTTGAGGTGTAAGCTTTGCAAAATAGGAGCCCACACATAAGTCCAAGAGTATTTCACGAGTGTCTTGTCCCGTACCAGTTCCTATTTTACCTAATCACCGCTTTGCGAATGAAAACAAAAGTGGTTTGTAATAGTTAAATACAAAAACTCAAAATTGAAACATTCATTAACTGTTACCCGATGAATCCTTCTTTATTTTAAAATATGTTGGAAGTTTAGATATTTAGGATTTAAAATACAATCGAGATTTTACCTTCTTATTTAAATAATGTAACATGGCCATAATTTTCTGTCATAACATAATTATTATTCGATATTATATTTGAACTCTTTTAATTTTGTACTCAAATAATATTTACTCTTCATTGACTCTTTAAGTATAACATTTTAAAACGACACTTTACAACAAAAACAAATATATAGAAGAGAGAGGGAATGATGAGAGAGAATTAAAGAAGGCAATCAGATAATTTCGATAATTGGTGAAAATACAATCACAATAAGTCATACTACTTCATTTATCGAGCTAGCTAAACATGATAAGTATTCATAATTTTTAAGAACTTATATATTTTCTTAATGCAAATATATTATTTAATAATATTTATATTAATTCTTAAAAAGTTAAAAAGTTGTCATTTCACTGACATGGGTACACGCGCAAAGCGCGTACCATAAAACTAATACCTTTAATATTGCGAATGAAGTTGCTAATGAAAATGAAATGAGAATTGTTAATGATATGTTTATAGAATTTGATTAATGGAGTCCATCTCCTATTTATTCATGAGTTAGTTTGGGTAGAATGAGATCTAACAGGCTTGCTCGGTCGGGTTTACTCGGTTGAGCGCCGGTTGCGCTCCTCGGATTTTGGGGCGTGACAAAACTTGGTATCAGAGCCTAAGGTTTTAAAGTGTCCTAGGATGTCTCGGAGCCGTGTCTAGTAGAGTCCTTCTTATCGGTGTGTTGTCGACCACATCTATAAGTTGGAGGCTATTCAGACATTTAGGAATTTCACCCTTCTTTGATACTCAAATCGTGCAATAGAGCTCAAGTTAGGGAGCTGATTTCCTTTCTAAGTCTTATTCTCAAGATTGGTACTTTTGATACCATACTCCGCGAATTTGAAGCATGTAAGGAGGGATTGATCCCACCATCGAGTCCGAGTGGATTACCCAAGGACTTGTTAGAAGAATGTGTTGAGCCATGGAGGGATTGGTAGAACTTATTATTAAGGGGAGTACCCTTGTTCCTACTAATGTCACTGCACCACCAAATCATGTAGTATATCATCAGTATGTAGGGCTAAAACCCCGTCTTTTAGAAATTGAGCTTCCATGGTGCCCGCGTAATGTTATAAGTTCAAAATATAAGTGATGCAGTACTCGTTTTATTATGTTAAGCGAATTATTGTTGTAAAAATGTATGTGGGAGGTACTTCTTCATGTGTTTAATATGTTATTCTTTTTAAATGAGGATATATGAAGAATAACTATGTGCTAAAGTGCCTAGACTTCAGGTCAAGTTTAAATTGAGATTTGATGCCAAATTGTGTGAGAAAAGAAAACTCATTATGGTTAATTCCTCCAAAATGTCCTTACGTGTACCAAACGGTATTTGATTGATTGTGTCT
>NW_017670619.1:29005-53920 GCF_001879085.1 Nicotiana attenuata
AAAAAAAACTCACTATGAACATCTGCAAACCCTCCATGATTATTCCATACTATCTCATTGGGTTCTCATATCACTTCAAGATTCATCAAGGGTTGATAGCCTGGCGCAATTGCTGAAATTGAATGATCTCTTTCCGATAATGGATTATCTACACTTGTGCTAGTCCAACGATCTGCTTATCAGTCTAAGTCTCGCCTTTTGGTTTTGGGTTGGCCAATGAGAAATACACCTAGTAACACATTCGTATGTCAAAACCTTTCTCTCGGTCAAGTCTTATAGCATCTCCCCATATGGCTTGTAATAGCTGGTTGTATAGAAGTGTGTTGTAATGCTTATTATGAAGTTGAGTTTCTAAACTCAATTGAATTTTTGAATTCTAGAGCTATAAATAACATGACTTCATATAAAGGTCTTCTTTCAAAAAAAGGGTAGCTTCTCGTAATCGCTTTGTATTGCCACCATTCCTAGTGGTTACAATGTAGAGATTACTTCCATAAGGCTCTCTCACTTCCTGTAATTTGTCTTGCATCATGTGTTGTTTACCCATAATCTTCTATGATATATCATCTCAATGTCTCGACTAGTTATCCAACTATATGATATGATTTAATTAACCTCACTTGTATGCACTCTACAAGCACCCCGAGAGTGGGCAAATTTCTCCTTTCCTACAGACTCCTAATGTCTTCAACTTGGTTTATGCTCGTTGGTTCCAAATGGTGCTCATTAGTTTTGCTACCCTACTATCTACTTCATCTGATAACTTTCATTGTAGAATTCATTTATGCTTCATGGCATCAAAGAGGAAGTCTTGTCGTATTAAGGATGAGGACATGTTCCTTTTGTTAGGATAAAGAGATATTGCTCGCACTTCTTATGAGAGTTTTTCCTAAACAATCATCTACCTTATCCACTTGTCCATGTGACTAGATAGCCCAGGTTACTTCTCCTCGATAAATGCATTAAGACGTCTCATTCTTTCGAACTTATCCATGTGGGCACTTTGAGGTCTTGTTTTATACCAACTCCTAATGGTTTTAAGTACTTCCTCGCCATTGTTATCGATTTTCTAGGACTACGAGGGCTTGTCTCATGGGTTTCAGAAGTAATGACTTTCCTTTTAAGCCCAGGCTAAGATTGCTTTGATTTCAAACCAAAGTGCATCCCCTTTTTCCAAAGTCTTAAATGGGTCGGATTGGATGGGTTACGTGGCCTTCTTCTGACTCGACTTCTAGAATAATAGACTATATCATTTTCATGTGAGGGTAGTTTTACTACCCTTGGTATCACACCCCATTGGGTGGATAGGAGTGGCATTTGTCTCTCTTCCTGGAGCATCATGAACGCCTCTAACCAATACATGATTTCATCCCAACATTTAGATATCCGAGCTATGTGGTTTTACTTTAGAAAGGGGTGAGATTAGATGCCTTCAGATTCTTGCACATATCATGAGCATATTGATTTGGAAGGAAAGTTGTCGTACCTTTAATTCTCTCATATAGGGTCAATTGTCAGGGAAGGTTAAGCTGCTTGAATTATATAATCTCATAAGTGTTTAACTTCATTTTCATCCTCATGGTCTTATAGCATAGATTCCTTGTGTCAGCTAATGTCAGGAGTGTAACTCAACTGCATATATTTTGAGTCCCATATCGCATTCAAGGTGCCAGAGTATTCTCATCTTTGATAAATTGATTTTCCCTACACTCTAGGAAGCGAGTGGTTCGCGTACTTGAGTATTCCTCCTTAATGGTTCCTACTGCCAATGTACGAGTTACCCATATGCCTTATTTGTCTAATAATTGATGTCCCCACAATGATTAACCATGTCAGTATCTTTAGTTGTAACCTTCTGTGTCTCTTAGCGTATAACCTCATGAAATGCTCTGCTCAGCACGTTAATGGATTCCTGAATAACTCCAGTCTGAGCTTGAACTCTGTTGTTCCTCATCGTATTAGATCCATTAGGTATTGTAAGTCCAGCCAAGTCAAGGATGAAGCTTCATAGTGTGATCACATATATATTGGGTAGGTAATTTTATGGTCAGTTTATGAAAGCACGCCTTAGAGTAATTATTGAAGGTCATCAAGGGTTTAGTGAGTGTTCGCCTAGAGATTTAGAATTTTAAGGATGAGCAGGCTATTCTCCATATTTACCCCTGAAGATGTTATGTGAGTTGATAATAAAGGTAACATAAGTGTATTACACATCAGGTTGCACTAGGAGTATGATGTTCCCCGTAACTGTTCCTCATGTACTTTGTGTTTCCATATGTTTATGTATAAGAAGGTAGTGGTAAACGAGGGGTATGAATTGATTTGATTGAACTATATGATCATGGTAATATCTTATATGATGCACTACTGGCAAGAATCATCGTGACTTGACTTTATATGGATTGTTGATTGAAATGAAATTATATTCTTGTTGATGAACACCTTTGTGATTACATTAACGGATGGTAAGGACTATTATGAACTCATGATTGTTTGGTTACTAGGAAATGACATTCTTGATGGTATGAGGCCATGTGATGGAATTGTGGGTTGTTGTTGTTACCATGAATTGCAATATCCGGTGGAATGTAATTTGTACAGTGGAAATTATTAAAGGTAAAGTCAATGGATAGTTAGCTCACGCGAGGTGTCTATCTGTCATCCTTGTTATGTATGTTTGGGAGTTGATATTATTTTCGAGAACGTGTCATGATAGAGCTTGTAAGTCGAGAAGGTCATCTGGAAGGCTGAAAGTGTTGTGGAAGGAAAATTAGTCCATGTTCTGGTACCCCTATGATAATGTAGAGCTTGTAATACTAAGATTAGTATTGTTGATATATACATTGTGGTGCTCTGTCTAGTTGTGGATGTGTTTTTAAGATGATTTTGGTGATTCTCTGGTAGGTGGATAGGCCTAGCTACAAAGGAGACTCTGCCGAAATTTCTGAAAAATTTAGGAGTTAGTCAAAATTTAGGGTCTTGAGGTAGGTGAGAAAAGAGATTTATTAGAGTAAGCGTTTAAGTCGGAACCTACTCCTCATTCGAGGACGAATGATCCTAAGGGGGGGAGAATGTAAGGCCCCGGAAATTTTCGCTAAGTAATTTAGGATTTCGTGGTGTCACGTAGGCTTATTATAACATTTTTATGTGCTATTAACATGGTGTACATCCATTGGATTTGGTAAATATGTGTATAAGTCTTATTGTAAGTAATTTGAGTTCCAAGGAAAGGCCAAAGTCTAAGAAAAATTGGAAAAGTCCACAATAGGCAAAAATTCCCAATAATCTTGCACCAGTCCCTACTTTGAACAAGCACATCTAAATATGTATAATATTTTACGTGATGAATAACCTATCAAATGAAAGTTCTTTGAGTCTAGTTTCCAACGCTTCAAACCGTTCGTCATTTGGACATTCCTACGCAAAGTTATG
The DNA here is from genome assembly GCF_001879085.1 of Nicotiana attenuata. Lineage (NCBI taxonomy): Eukaryota > Viridiplantae > Streptophyta > Magnoliopsida > Solanales > Solanaceae > Nicotiana > Nicotiana attenuata. The sequence continues at coordinate 32,438 of NW_017670619.1, forward strand.
ATCAAATTACCAAAGGCTAGAAAATGTTATCCTGTGTCAAATCTGCGACCGCATTCCTGTCGCATTGTTGACTCTGCGGTCGCATTTCTGTCGCAGACTGGGCCAGTGTAGCCCAGTTTTGGGCGCCGATTTTGCGGTGCATTATGCGGCCAGCATTCGCGTTCTGCGGTCCATTCTGCTATAGCAGAATTGACATCGGAGGGTTAATTTTCTAATTTTTATAACCCGACCCCATTTCAATATATAGCCTTTGGGGCTTCATTTGGGGTCATTTTCTACTGATTTTAGAGAGAGGTGAGAGCATTTTAGAGAGAGAAGGAGGAACCCAACATTTAAATCATCCAAACCTTGCATCAATCTTCAAGAATCAAAGAACCCAATCACAAGTTCTTCATCTAAGAGGTAAGATTCTATACCCTAGGTTTTAATTTCGAGTTTGGAGTATAAGATGGGGTATTGAGGTATGATTATTGGGTGTAATGCTATTATGTATACATGCATGTACAACTTAGGTTTATGGGAAGATCTTTTAACATAAATAAGTAAATATTGGGTTAGGGAATGAAGAAAATCTTGAAAAGGGGATTTGAAATCAAGATACTCAACTAGTATTTGATAAAATGCTCAAATGAACTAGAATTATGAATATCTTCCTAATTTGTGTTCAATTTTGCTATGTCCCAAAATAGATTGAAGTTGCTAGAATTTCCGGAATATCGTAGTAATTAAAGGAAAGCTCAAGAAAGGTATGTATGACTAACTTTAACTCTTGTAGGATCCCCCTTGTTATGACGAGCATACGGTATGTATACCTTGTATGAGAATATGTGAATTGATTGCCTTAGTTGATTTCCATACCACCAAGTTATATGTGATTGTGAGAAGTGATTTGATGTGCCTATCTTGTTATGTGCAAAGTTTGTAAAAGCTTGAGGATGTCGACATGGAAGTATGTATTTCCTTATGTGAACTATTTGTGAATTCTTGTGATTTATGTGCCTTGAATGTTGTTGGTTAAGTCTTACGATATGATGGTGCAAGTAAATGAAAACAAACCAAATGTGGGTGTGTGATTGTGAAAGTGTTATGTGGTAAGAACTGAGAAACAAATGATGGAAGGAAATCGTAAATGATGCACTTGGAACAACTGTGGTAATAACATATTTGGCTTGTTGTGGGTAATTATTGTGGTGAAGTAAATTGCATATGAGTTGTTGAATATGATAAAGTGGTATTGATGGCTACGGAAATTCTTGTGAATTGTTGTGGTTGTTCTTTGAGAATTGTTGTTGTTGTTCTTGTGAATTGTTGTTGTTGTGTGTTGTTTGTGAATTGTGATTGTTCGGTGGGATCGGGTTGCCCGCCGCAACACGAAGTAATAAGGTGTGGGTTGTGGTGATAAGGGTGGCCGAGGTAATAAGGGTGGCCGAGGTAATAAGGGTGGAAAGTGATCGAAATCACTACCTGAAATGAAAGTATGAGAAATTTGTGAAATCATTGATGTGATAATGTTGAAGGGGAAAAGGAGAGATTGTAAAACTTGTTTGGCTTTGATTGTTTCTTTCACGTGCATTTGATCGTTGATTCTATTGATGTCTGTTACTTGTGTGTGTTATTTGATTTTACTTGGGGTGAAGTTTGTTTATACATACCAGTACAATTCAAATGTACTGACGTCCCTTTTGCCGGGGGCGCTACATTCGTGTTATGATTGTAGGTGGTTCTATAGCAGGTACTCCAGTCCACCGACAGTAGCACCTCCTCCACTTTCCATCAGCTGTATTAGTGAGCCCCTTTCCTCTCGGGGCCCTACGTGGCTCATGCCGCCTTTCCTCCGGAGTTTATATTGGTATTTGTGTAAGGTATAGCCGGAGCCTTGTTGCCGGCATTTCCATATTATTCTTCAATTGTATTTAGAGGCCCCGTAGACAGGTTGTGGGTAGTGTCGGGCATGGGGATTTAAAAATTGAAATATTGATGTTTGGCAATGATGTATAAAACTTCTAATACCTTTAATATTGCGAATGAAGTTGCTAATGAAAATGAAATGGAAATTGTTAATGATATGTTTATAGAATTTGATTAATGGAGTCCATCTCCTATTTATTCATGAGTTAGTTTGGGTAGAATGAGATCTAACAAGCTTGCTCGGTCGGGTTTACTCGGTTGAGCGCCGGTTGCGCTCCTCGGATTTTGGGGCGTGACATTAGCGGTTTTTACGTAAAAAAGTAAAGCAACACATTAGTTGCTTTGGGTTGTGTCAATTTTTAGAGACTTGGGGAAGGAGTGGGAGGGGGAGGGGTGGGGTGGGGTGGAGGGGGAGGGGGAGGGGTGAGGAGAGTTGCATAAAAAATATTTTCCTAACAGAAATATTTTCTACTCTCTAACCAAACATTAGAAAACATTTTCCGTTTCCATTCACCAACCAAACAAGGGAAAATAAGTGATAAAACCACTCATTTTCCATAAAAACATTTTCTAGGAAAACATTTTCCATGGAAAACATTTTCCTTCGTACCAAACACACCCTTAGATACAGCCACTTTTTCCTCATTCAAATGGATTAATTAAGTTTATTCTCCATAAAATAAAAAATAGAGAACGACATGAACCATTATTGTTCATCGGGTACAAGCAAAAATGAACATATTAATTATTAGTAGCACAAAAAACATGGGGTTCTTCATTTGGAAACATAGGCAACATGACACCATATGTTTCCCCTCATGTCAAAAGAACTTTGTTTGTACCTAAAAATATGCATGAAAACAAGGAAAAGAAGATAACAACAAACAAATTAAAAGAATGAAGTGTGTAATAGTAATTATTAATAACCAAGCTCAATTCTGGCTTCAGATCTCCAGTGCTTAGCTTTCTCAAAACCATTAGTATAATTCTCAAAATCTTCAATCGTTTGGTCAATTTCTTCTTGTGTATTCATCACAAAAGGTCCCAATTGTGCTACTGGTTCACCCAATGGTTCTCCACCTACTAATATAAACCTTAGTATTTTTGAGCCCTTATTCCATGCCATAAGTCCATCACCAAATCCACTTAAAAGCAGCAAATTATGTGCAGATATAGGTGACGAAGTTGTTGAATCTTGGCCAAAAATACCTTCACCTTCTAAAATATATACAAATGCATTATATGATTTAGGAATTGGTTGTTGAAGATGGGATCCTGGTTTTAGAGTGAAATCCAAATACATTGTTGGAGTTGTTGTATATATAGTTGATTTTACTCCTAATGCTTCCCCTGCTATAACTCTCACTTTTATCCCATCTCTTGCAGCCTCTGCTATGTTGTTGCTTGATATCTCTTGATACCTTGGCTGTATCCTGTTATTAAAAAATGGGTAATCAAAATATTAACAAAGTGAATTTCTTTATATTCTGTTATTTATAGTCTGTGGTCAATCTTTTAAAATCAGCTTATTTTAAAAAATATTTTTTCTCAAAAGTACTTTTGGTGAGAAGAAGCTTGTGTGGCTAATTAATTTGAAAAGTACTTCTAATCATCAATTAGTGTTTGCTTAACCTGTAAAAAAGTGCTTAGTGTATTTTTCTCAAAAGTGTTTTTTTAAAAAAAATGCTTACAAAGAGAAACTACTTTTTTTTATTTTTCTAAAACTGTTTCTGCTTCTACTCAAAAGCATTTTGTTTTCTTTTAAAAACTTGGTCAAATACTCCAACTTTGAAAAATATGCACTTTTTGGGGGGAAAGTGCTTTTAGCCTTGGAGAAGTGCTGATAGGCTATAATTGCATATTTTAGTCGCTTATTACACTCGAATTTACTGCACTTTAATTGAGTTTGCGCTTTAATCGCTAGTGTTTTGCACTAATTGTGTGTTTTATGCCTTATAGGTGTTATTCCGAGCTATATAGATGCTATGAAATGAATTTAAGTGATTTGAAGCTTTGAAGTCTGAGTAAAAGCTCAAGGAATTAAGCCGGGATCGTGTTCGGGGGTCAAATTTGATAATTAAGTACGAACGAAGACTTAAGGAGGCATATTGCGCACTGTCTAGTAAAATAGACATAACTTTTTGCTCAGAACTCCATTTGGGCTCCACAATATATAGTTGGAAAGCTAACTCAAAGGGCTACAACTTTCATGTTTTACGTTTTTCCAAATTACAAACGAAACAGGGTGAAAAACCGCGGTGTTTCCGCGACCGCGGCAGAACCGCGGTAGAAGATGGTCGCGGACAACTGAAGAATCGGAGGGCATGTTTGGCCGCCGTTCCACCGCGACCGCGGCAAAAACGCGGCAGGAAGCGAAAATTTCAGGGACTAAAGTGCAAAACATGGGATTTTAAGCCCTAAACCCTATATTAAACAAAGGAGGCCGGCCAAGAACAAGAGGGGGACATATTTTGGACATAGATTCGACCTAAGGAGGCAAGAACGCATTGGGAGCAAGGCGGAGAATTCTTCTACGAGTTTTTTCCTTCCTCTTCCTATTTTTCATTGTTGGTTATGACTTTTAGTATTGTAGTTTTACATACTATTATGAATAGCTAATTTGTTATCTAGAGTTTTGATAGAACCTTTTGTAGGATAAATTCTTGTTATGTTTTTATATAATTGAGCCATAGCTTTTCTCTATTTGTTCAACTACATTTATATTCTGGTTGATTGAAGAGCTCTCAATTAGCTGTGCCTATTTAGTATGCATAACTCGGGAGAGAGTGCATATTTAGGTAATTGTTGAACAACACCACTCCCAGAGTATATGAGGGATCAATAACCGAGGGCTTAAAGGCGGGATTAGGGATAACGAAGCCTTGGGTGCGATCTGAAGTGAGATGTATTAAAAGCCAGCTAGCGTAGCTCGGGAGAGTGCGTCTAGTAAATTGTCGTAATTACTCGGGAGAGATTTACGGCAATAAGATTGCTCATGATCGGTAGAGAATACTTAGGCGAAATTATAGAAGACATAGCGGGAAGGATTCCGACAATAGGGGAAATCATAACTCTAGACCTCCTTAATCTTTTCTCGAACCCTCAGTATCGTTAGTTGTTAATTTACTATTTTAATTTGTTAGTTAAGTAGTTAAACACAAGAATCTTAATATCTATAAGTTAGGAATTGTTCAAGCTTGTCTTCTTGGTGATAGTGAACAGTTGTAGCTAAACCTTAGGTCTCTGTGGGATTCGATTCCGGACTTGTAAACCGGATTATATTTGAAGCGACCGCTTAGTCTTTTTTATAAGGCATAGTTGGGCGTGATCAAAACTTTGGCGCCGTTGCCGGGGAACTAACGGTGTAGTTGTAGGTGTACATATTGCTATGTTTCAAGTTTGAACTTTTATTTTATTATTTGATTTTTTTTATTTTTTTTTATTTTAGTTTTATTTGTTTATTTGAGAAACATGACATCGTGGAATTATGAGAATTTTGTTGTTGGTAATTCTACTTTTGATCCTCCTTATGCATATTGTGAAGGAAACCACCCAGGGCAAAATTATCAAAATATTCCTGAGAGCGAGTTTTGTGCACCAACTCAATCTTATGTGTGGAATGTGTGTGATATATGTGGTAGTCAAGATGGTCACTTTCACGGTTGTGCTTATATTTCTTACCTTCCCCCAACCCCTTACTTTGATGGTTCTTCTTTTTCTGGTGAAGTTAATAGGAACAAAGAACCTAGGGAAGCTGACCTAAAGAAGCTCGAAGATATGTTAAAGTGCATTTTGGAACAACAGAGTAAATTACTACTGCGGATAGAAAGGCAGGAGGAAACTATTCACAACTTGAAAGTTCACATGAGTCAACTGGTTGATGTTTTTAATGCTCAACAAGCCAATATTGTGAATAGTATCCAAGAAGAGCGTGAATTAGATACAGAAATTGATGAGCTAGAGGAGGAGGCTAGAGTAGAACACCAACAATCAATCACACTAGATTTTGAGGATGTCGATGTTGTAGAAGAGATACTAGAGTCAACCAAGGATATTGAGGATACATATTTAGTTGACTCTATTGTCATTAGTGTTGAGAATGTAGATAGTCCCAATGTTCATGTAGTTGAGTGCATTGGTCCTCACTCCAAGCATTTTTCCACATTGTGTTTAGATGATGATATGGAAATAGAGTCGTCCGAGCCATTTGAGGAGTCGAGGAATGAGGAACAAAGTGCTGCTTACATTCCGGAATTCTTCTTGCCAGAAAATCGGGATTACACACCTCATCTAAAGGCCAAGAAGTGCAGAATACTACATTATTTTATTGGGCCATCAGAATTCGTTCCACCACCCCAGAAGCATGATCATAGAGCAGAATCAAAACTTGGGGTCCGATTCATAAGTTCAAAGTGGAGGCAGAAAGTGATTCACGTCGTGCCGCGACGTTAAATCAAGCGCTCGTTGGGAGGCAACCCAGCTTTATTGCTTTCTTTTATTTTTTTATATTTTTTTTATTATATTATTTTTGTAGTGTCAATTTTTTTTTTATTTTCTAGGAGCATGGAAAGCAAAGGTATTGGAAGGATGCATCAGCAAATCAAATGGTTGGAACTAAGTGTGAGGTACCCACACGAAGGACCAAGCTTGGGAGAAGTCTGAGTACCCCATGAACTGCTAGTGCTTCGGCCTTTGACCTACCAGGGAGTTTCTTTTACCCTCTTGTATGTATGGGTGTGCATTGGGGACAATGCACAATTTTAAGTGTGGGGTGAGGAGATTGTCTGGGTGATTTTTCATGCTACTTTAGCTGTGTTTTTTTTTTATAAAAAGATTGGACTTTTCCTGATGACGGATCTTCTAGACAGTTTTCTTGAGGGAAGTAAGTCTAAAGAAAATACCGAAAAGATTTTTTGTTTTGTTAGGTAGTGTAGTAATTACCCCTTGGTTTTTCTTTAAACCACGGTTCTTTTCCAAGGGTTTTATTTGAACCGGGTGTAGTTAGTTTTTTTTTTTTTGGAATAGGAGCCATTGTGTTTTGTTTTGAAATGAAGCAATATCTCTTGACTTTGTTATGCCTTGAGAATAGTGAGTACTTTGGCTGTGACGCTTAGGCTCAGTTTTTGACTCTTGTATAAGTACCTTAAATTGTATGATCTTAAATTTGCTTAACTGCTCTGACTAGAGTGTCTTGATGAATCCAATCCTGAGTGAGTTATGTGCCATGTGTGTGTGAGGTGTGGTGTTATTCTGTGCATTGCATTTGATGCCTAGAACTTGCCCCGTGTGTTTGCAAAGCAAAATAGTAGTTTTATTCAGTCTAGGAAGTGATATAGGCATTTCTTTAGTTGAGCCAGATATGCATATTTTCCCCGCCTAATTATTATATATCGTAGTTAACCCCTTTGAGCCTGTAATCCTGTTTCTTTGGCAACCACATTACAAGCCTTACCCGTTTGTTTGAATTAACCATCTATTAGAACCTTTTCACCTCTCATGAGCACTTGAATTGTTATGAACTTTGTAAAAGTTAAAGTGTGGGGTGGTTGGTTTGGCTTTTGAGTGGAACTAATTGAATAAGGAGAAAGGTGCACTGTTTTGAAAAAGGAAGAGCCACTTGAATTGAAAAAATATATAGTTGGATTGTTGTGAAAAAAAAAAATCCTTGATAAGTGGTGGCTCTTGATGTAAGTGTGCTTAAAGAAGAATGGGGTAATATACATTGATGTGAAGGTGGAGTTTTGGTTTGACATAAGTATGGGGTTTGAATGTTAAAGTATATGTATTAAAGTGCTTAGGGAGGTGTAGTCACTCTTATATCTAAATGTATCCTACCCGTCCCGTAGCCTACATTACAACCAAATAAAGTCCTAATTGATCCAAGATTGAATGAGCTCTATTAGTGGAGTAGTACACTACGGGCAAGCTTATGGTGCATCTTTTGTGGCATATGAATGTTATTTCTGAGAGTGAGTGGATTCTTTCTATCTTGAGTTCCTAAGNCAAGGCTATGCGCCTTCGTTAAAGAGTTCAACTACGGTTGAACCAAGACAGGCTATGAGCCTTCAACAGAAAGTTCAACTACGGTTGAATCGAGACAGGCTACGCGCCTTCACCAGAAAGTTCAACTACGGTTGAACCGGGACCCAGGCCGTGAGCCTTCGCCGTCAAAATCGATTAAGTTCAACAACAGTTGAACCGGGACTCAGGCTATGCGCCTTCGTCACTATATCAAGGCTATACGCCTTCGCCAAAAGTTCAACTACGGTTGAACCAAGACGGGCTACGCGCCTTCACCAACAAGTTCAACCACAGTTGAACCAAAACAGGCTACGAGCCCTCGCCACCAAATTTAACAAAGTCCAACAACAGTCGAACTGGGACTCCGGCTGCGTACCTCCGCCAATAAATCCAGCCACAGTCGAACCTAGACTCAAGCTATGCGCCTTCGCTATTGAATCCAACGAGCTCGACCTCGCTCGAACTACAAGAATGGACGCCTTCGTCCTCAACTTTAGCAAGTCCGACCCCAGTCGAACCGCACTCAGGCCAAACGCTTTCATCTGTGAAAGCAAAGCCCGACCTCCAACAAATCAAAGCGCAGGATAGGCACCCTCGCCATTTCAAGTAAGTTCCCCCAACTCGAATTAAGATTCGGGCTGCGTAAAGTTCGGCCCCGGTCAAACTATGAGGCCGCGTTTTTTACTATCACGACCCGTAGTTCAACCGCGCCCGAACTGGGACTAAGGCTAAGCGCCTCTATCGCCAAATAACGGCCAAGGCTCGCCCGCACCGAGCTGAAAAAGCAAGGCTATCAATTACATTACGGCTACGGCCATTGCCGCCAACGGTCGACCTAGATTCGACTACGGTGAGTAAACGACTCGACGACAGTCGAAGTCGCCTACATAGCTAAGGCTATCAATTACATTATGGCTACGGCCATCGCCGCCAACGGTCGACCTAGATTCGACTACGGTGAGTAAACAAATCGACGACGGTCGAAGTTGCCTCTATGGATAAGGCCGTCGATTCTATCACGACTAAAGTCGTCGATTTAAATTCGACTAGGGCCGACAACGTGAACGGTCAACAAAAAGCGCAACAAAAACTCTAAAGAACGAAAGAAAAACAGTGACAAAAAGCAAGCACAAGGCAGGCAATGGAAAAGAAAATTTGTATATTTACAAAGTCAATTGCGGGTCATCCCCGCTTACACCCGGCCAAGGCCGATCAATACAAGAAATAAAAAAAATAATACAAGAAACGCCTAAAACGCCAAGCGGCGAACAAGACAAGAAAAAATGCATAATCTTTTTACTCGGTGCCGTCTGCGCCACCGTCTGCACCAGCGTCAGCCTCTGGCGTCGCCGCGTCAAAACCACAGTCGGCACGTGCCTCACGAGCCTTCTGACGTGCCCCCTCGAAAGCAGCCTCGATCACGACTCCAGCCTCCCACAAACTCTTATATACATCACGTTGGGCCTCGGCAAAGACCCAAAGTTCCCAAGCCTGGCTGGAAGAAGCGGCCTGATCCCGTAGCCGCCGATTCTCTTCTTCTAAGGCTGTGATCCGGTCCGCCATGACCTGGGCGTCCTGCTCAAAGACACCAATCCGCTCCTCAAGGCTCGCCTCTCTAAAGGCCGCAGCATCCCTTTCCAATGCCCGTTGGGATTCGTGCACGCGGATAGCCTCCTCCAACGCCCCGGCCCTCGACGAAGCATCCCTCACTTGAAGCTTCAATGCCGCGACCTCACCCTCCAACGCGGTCACTTTCCCGCTCCATGCCGCAGCGGCCTCCGCCGCCTTGGCCTCGCCCCGGCGTTCGCACTCAGCTGCGACCCTCTTCACCGCTTCGAGCTCCTCATCCTTTCGGCGGAGCTGCTCCTCGAGAGCACTCGTCCGGCCAAGTATTTGTTGCGTCTGAAGCTCCCGCCTCGCCAGCTCTTCGACCAAGGCCCGGCTGCGAGGATCATTCCTCAAGCGCACGCACAACTCTCGGCACTGATCTCGGTAGCGGCGATACTTCTCCAGCGCCCGCAAAAATATCCCCGAGCGGACCTTGGCTCGACGGATGCTCTCCACCTCCAACAGATAAGACTGCAAAGCAAAGACGACGATTAGAATAAAAGAATAAACCTAAGGCAAAGAAGAAGCGAACCGACGTAACAGTACATACCCTCAAGCCCATCACGGCTACCTCATTCATCAGCCCGACATCCGTAACGCCCCTCAACGATGCATTCTCGGCCTCCGAGCATAGCAGCTCGAACTGCGGCACCAAGCTTTCCCCTTGGAGCAATAAGTTCAATTCCGTGGGAACTTCGATAAAGCGAGATCGCCCCCTGCACGCACCGCTGAATTGGTGGAGCCTTCCTGGAACATACGGACGTCGTCGGGATCCAAGTCGGATTCGGACTCATCCTCACCCCCTACAGCATCTCCTCCCGCCGCAGCCGCCGAAGGAGCGCTGGCCTCACCCACACTAGCAGCCGCTGAGGAACTACCTCCCGTTTCAGCGACTGGAACCACCAATTGAGTCGCCGAAGCGACGGTATCATCACGGCCTAAGCCAACCGGGGCAACCCCCATTGTTTGTCCACCCTCGAGGGCAGGCGCCGCAGCCACACTCTTCTCCGCGTCCGCCGGGGGGGAGTCCAAATTAATTACCACAGGAGGAGCCGGCGCGAACGCGACCCTACGCCTATCAACTGGCCTTTCCTNCGCGACGTGACCTCCCTAATCACAGAAACAAGGTTGACGAATAGAGTCGAAACAAAGCAGAACCTAAGAAGAAATCAATTTTTACCTGCCACGGGCCTACGGCCATGCCTCTCCCAGAAAGACGCCCATGTGCGTATCCCCCGCGTATGAGGGAGTACGGCCTCGACCCACTCACGTATCCAAGACAATGGGGCTGGCGGCGACCTGTCAGCTACAAAAAAGACACGAGTTAACGCCCATGATCACAAATCATAAAGAGGGAAAGAAAAAGGAATTCAACCACTAAAGAACTTACGTGCATGGTTCCAAGCCTCTGGGAACCCAGTAGCATCCGCCACCAGGTTCTTGGTCCTGATATAAAAGAAGTGCTCGAAAGGGCGAGGGTCGACCTCGTCATCACACTTCATGACCAGGCCCCTCAACCCACGAGGGCACGCCTGAATCATGGTGCCGCGGACTCTCTGGGGAGCGTAGAGACTCAGCAGATGCTGCAGCGTGACCTCCCTACGGGCCAATTCCGCGTACTTGATGAACATTGCCAACAATTTGTAGAGGGAAGGAGTGAGCTGACCCGGGCATACCCCATAATAACGGCAGAAATCCACCACCAGCATTGGGAGCGGGATCTTGAACCCCAACCTGAAAGGATAGGCGTAAGAAACGCAGTATCCCCGGCGATCGGTGTGGACCCTCTCCTCGCTTCTAGCGAGAACAATGTCTGCATGGGTAGGAACGACCCCCTGTTCCCGTAATCGGGCCATCCCAATCTCCCCCATTAATGGGGCTTCATCCACCGGTTCCTCTCCACCGTCGACGGTGAAATCAATCGCCAGACCTCCGGGCTGAGGAACCACCTCGTCAACCGACGGAATTTCGCCGGACTCCATCTGTTCTGCACCTCCCATCGTCGGAGGTGGCCCTCCGACTACCGGAAAATCTACCGGAAGAGCACCGTGGGAAGAGCTGCCTGTCATTGTTGATCTATTAAAGACAAATGCTATCACAATCAAAGGAAAGAAAGGAGAAGATGAATTAGCGAAATGAAAAAGTTTCCTCAGAATCTCTCTCAGATGAACAATGAAGATATGAGAAATGAATGCCTCAATCCACCTTTATAGGCAACATAAATGGCTTTTGCGAACCCAATAGCCATCATTAACTGCACGACCAACCGTAAAACGGTTCGATTCTGCTGAAGCAAGCGTCATTATGACAAGCTCCGCGAAGCGGCTTCTCAGTCATCCGCCAACGTCCCGCCGTCAGAATAATCACAGCGGCCTGCAAACGCTGAAAGAATGCGCCGTACGCCTTCAAAATTCTGGACGTGACCAAATACGAACCCGGCGCATACTCATTTTCCACGGCCACCCCCAATATATGAAAGGCTACGGCCATCGCCATTATATGAAAGGCTACGGCCACCTCCAATATATGAAAGGCTACAACCATCGCCATTATATGAAAGGCTACGACCACCTCCAATATATGAAAGGCTACGGCCATCTCCAACGTGTAAATGACTAAGGCCGCCGCCGTCAATAAGTCGACCCCCTTATTCGAGTTTTTTCAAATCACAATCGATGAAATCCGCTCATCGAGCTTGGCCGAAACACGACCTCAATAAGCGGAGGAACTAATTGTATGGGTCAGAATCTGACCTCACGGTAATTAACGGAGTTAATCTCCTCTTGAGCTAATCCATAATTAATAAGTGGTACGGCCACTTATTTATAAGAGGATTCGACTCTTGTCCGATTGAATCTACGAGGGCACGGCCCATTCATTCCCCCACGGGGGCGGAACCTCAGCGTGGCCACGGCCATTTATTGCCAGCTCACGAAGCTCACATCTATAAATACTAAGAGTGGAAGCCCTAGAAAGGGGGGCTGCTTCTTCACCACTAGTGAGAGGAAAGAGAATCGAGAAAATATACCCCTCTTATGGGAAAAGAAAACACCATTGTAAGGTTCTGAACCTCTCCATGGAGAGGCAGACCAAACAAATATTATCAATAAAGGTTTCTAATGCTTCTACCCTTATTCCTGAGTACTTATTTTCGTTTCTTTCATTGGGCCCAACGGATTATTACGATTTGCTATGATTATCCCGTGATTTATTTATATTGTTTTATAATCGTAAGTTTTGTAATAACTTTTGAGCAAACAATATCGAATATAGCTTATATAATATATATACTTACACTATACTATAAACTAAGTATCTGAACCAGAAGAGCAAAAAGCTAATAAAATTCTGAAAAACATTCACGAGGCCACAAGCAATTGATTTATTAGTATTCAGTAACCTTTATTTATATCTTAATTAAATTGGAGTTTTCCCTTACCTATATTAAATTATTAATTATGTAAAAGAAAAACACATTGGAAAGCTTATTCCTTTCCAGGCGAGAAGATTATGCTTTTACCAATATTCAAACTAACCCTCCCTTCCCATTGGTCCATTCAAAATGACATGGATTGCTTATACTGAATCCTGCACCGTAGATTATATCAAAATCCAAGGGTCCTCATTACCAATCCGAAAACCAAAGATTCCACTATAAATGCAACAAACAAGCAAAGTACACCCATCCAAAAGTGTAGAACTTCCGCAACATAGAGATTTCGGTTGTCATTTTTGATATATTTTATTTTTAGCACTAAATGAGGGGTACTTATTATATCTGCTTTTTGTCATATTAAATTATTAATATCCTTATGCAATTAATTAAGGAGGGCGTTTATTACGAAGAGAATGTTGTCCAAAATTCTTCTTTCAGTTTTTGCAAAAATGTTTCTGAAAAAACTGAAATTTTAGAATTTTAGTCTAACCATCAGAAAAATTTATTTGAATTATTTTAGATGCAAGAATTTTTAGCTGAAAAAAAAATATGATTTCTGTTTTTTTTCAATGTAATTTGATAAAACGGCCAAATAATATTTTCTTTCATCTCAATAAAAGTTGATGCATTAAAAAAAAACAATGTTTGGAAAAAAATTAAATTCTTGAATTTAGTGACCAACTTTGGTCGCTAATTTTTTAAAAAAAATTAGTAAAAGAGCGACCAACCTTGGTCTCTATTTTTCATATTTTAAAATATAATATTTGAATTAGAGACCAAAGTTGGTCGCTTTTTTATGATTAATAATAAATAAATAAATAACGTATTTTACATTTAGAGACCAACTTTGGTCACAAAAATTATATTATTAAAATAAAAAAGCGACCAAAGTTGGTCGCTATAGTCTTTATCCGAATATTTGGTCCTTTTACCTTAGAGACCAAAGTTGGTCTCTATTTAGCGACCAACTTTGGTCCCTAAACTAAAGGGACCAGCAATACAGCGACTAGGCATGTTTGGTCGCTTTTTGGTCGCTTTTAGGCCTATAAGCGACCAACTTTGGTCGCTTTTTGTGGTCGCTTTTTATCGGATTTCTAGTAGTGTATGCGAACCAACATCCATTTTTATATCTTTTTAGTAATAAAAACCCAAAAACTTGTCGCGGCCAAATGCACACCAAGTATACGCGGTCGTCAAGTAATAAAGTGACTAAAAGTCGGATGTCGAACCCACGAGGACTTGTGATTAACTATTAACTAAACTAGACTATCCTAACTATCTAAACAAGAATTAAAACTAGAAGTATTTGATTCTAAGCTAATTAAAATAAAAAGAAAACAAATAATGAACTCTGAACAAAGGAAGAGCAAATTTTTGTGTTATCAATGTTATGAAAACGATCTAGGGTTATGGGCTATCTAACATTCTTATTGTATTCTTCAATTAAATTGACTAACTAATTTTATCTAGCTTATTGGTTGACAGGGTTAATATTGCTTATAAGAATCTGTCGAGTTCTCACTCGCCTGTTCAAGCTAACCTAACGCCTATATGTCTATGGAATTAAGACTAACAAGAAGGCATTTATAATTCCTGTAAATCAACCAAGCAAGGCAATTAGGTATATGTATATCCTAATTGTGAATCCATTCCCCGATGCCCAGGTTCAAGAACTTGCTCTACTCAATCCTATATGCAATCTAGAATTCCCACTTTCAAGTTCAATTCTAGATTCGTAGATAGTATTCAATTGGTGATCAAGCAATTAAATAATTAAGCGCGGGATTGAATAAATAAACTAATACAATAAATCAAGATAGCAAAATCAATATTCGAATAACAATAGTCATGAAAGAACAAACAACCCTAGAACGTGAAGTTTAGCTCCACATAGACATGGTATAGCCAAACAACAAATCATACAAAGAACATAAAAATTACTAAGTTTGGTGGAAGAACGATGGAATCTGATGAACTCCGGCTTCTACGGCGGCTCTGTGCTTGTGCTTTCCTCTCAAAAGCGTCCTTCCTTCCTCCAAAATAGGTTTAGGTTAGCTTTCATATGAGTTGGGGGCATCTTGGGGTCGAAATAACCGAGAACTGGTCGAAATAGGACATGTTCACGTTTTGAGCGTCCAGGGCAGCGTGGGGCGCTGGCCCTGGCGCTCAACTTTTTAGCATTCTGTTTTGAGCGCCACAGGTAGCGCCCCACACTGCCTGTGGCCCTCAAATGTGCATTTTTGCCTTTTCTTCCCACTTTCGCTCCAATTCGCGCCATTTCGTCCCAAATTACATCCGAATGATTCCTACACATAGAAATACTACAAATTAGCACACATTATTATATTATACATCCGTAATCTACTAGACATGAGCAAAATGTGAGGCAATATATGAAAAAATATGCATACTTTAAGCTAAACATCAGCCAACGAGGCCTCCAATTAATAATACCAAAATCTGAAATGTGTACAACTGACTTTCAAAAAAAATTTGACATTTTATACATATTCATAACTGTAACAGAGTCATAATCCACCCTTTTCGTACAATCAAACTCTAATCTACAAGCCTCTAAGAGTACCAAAAAAAATTAAACATATACACAATTTAGTTGGGACAGGGCCCACCATACCCAAAGCATTTAGAACATGTGCTTTAGTATCTATTTGACTTTGAACAGCTTCTCCTATGGAATGGAGAGAAACGACTAATCAGTTGGAATAACACCCTACTGGGAAGGGACATCACTGGGTCTATCTGTACTTGTAGGCATGAACACAGAGCCTCAAGAAAATGGCGTCAGTACGAAAAATATTCCGAGTATGTATGACTAAGAAATCATGCAAATCAGATTCATTAGCATAAGAGATATGGGTACGTAATTTTAACCTGAATACTGAAGACAACTCATAGGGGGCGTAATAAGTGGAAACTATAAACCATGTATCATAATTTGTGCAAGCTTTTATAAAACCATACCACTCATTGGGGCCACATATTATTTATAGTATCTATATACACATATTTATATTATTAGAAGACTGAATGAAATTTACTTCAAGTACTTATTAGAAAGTTGAGATGTATGGAATTATTTATACGAAGAAAAAAGTTGAAGAAGAAGTTGAGTTTAGTGTACCTTGGAGGGCTTGAAATTCTGGGGAGGAATGCAAGAAATAAGCTCCACTACTAGAATTCCGAAAAAAAGCAACCAGCAAAAGCGACCAACGTTGGTCGCTTATTGGCCAAAAAGCGACCAAAAAGCGACCAACCACGCCTGGTCGATATTAAACTGGTCCCTTTACCTTAGGGACCAAAATTGGTCGCCAAATAGCGACCAACGTTGGTCTCCCAGGTAAAAGGACCAAATTTTCCGGGTAAAGCATATAGTGACCAACTTTGGTCGCTCAAATATTTAATATTATATATTTGGCGACCAAAGTTGGTCTCCAGATGTAAATAACGTTTTATTTTTATTTATTTTTAATCATATTAAGCGACCAACTTTGGTCGCTATATTAATAAATGTTATAATTTTTTATTTATTGGGCGCCCAATATTGGTCGCCAATGGAAAGAATTAATTTTTTTTTAACTATAAGCGACCAACCTTGGTCGCAAAATTACCAGTTTTTTTTTAAGTGAATAGCGACCAACTGGACACCAAAGTTGGTCGCTTTTTTGGTATATTTTTGGCAGAAACTGCCTGTTTTGGCCGCTACACCACCTGCCAGCTTATACCAAATATCCTAAACAAGCATTTTATGCCAGCAACAACAACAACAACAACAACAACAACAACAACAACACTAAAACGCAACAAAATATAAAGATCAATAGAACTAAAACCTTAAGCTAACAAAATTAAGTTAACGTTTATTACAAGCTCGTTCGAAAACTAGTTCTATTGTCTAGTTCAAAGTATATAAAGTACTCAAGGAGTGTTCTTTTAGCATCCTCGTTCGAAAGTTGGATTGCCTCGGCCGACTCGTTAGATGGCTGACTTCGTATGAATTCCCCCACATTTGCTCTGAAGCGAACCTATAAGAAAAATTATATTGAATTAATATTTTAAAATTTATATAAAAGTAAATCAAAATACTTAATGATAAGTAAAAAACTTACATGTATAGTCGAGGCTCGACCCTCGACCCACCTTTCTGAATTAGTCTCTTTCTTCTTCTTTACAATACGAGTTTCATTGAATAGCTCATCTTGCTTCATTGGCATCATAAAGTTGTCCGGTGGCTTTGGTGATTATCCTCAAGGTACTATTACTCGGGATGAACTTGGATACAGAGAATAACTTGGATACAGTAGCTGACAGGGTGTGTCTTTTGATCAATTGTTGTTCTCGTTAGCGACAATGATGTTGAGACTGCAATGACATGTGTTTCAACTAGAGATGGTATAGGCAGGAATTTTAACATTTCCTAAGTAGATAAAAGAAAGATTATAGAGGAATTCTCTACTTCATTTTCCAAGGAGAAAAGAAGTTTAATTGAGAGTGACAAGGGTGATGGTGATGGAATGTTTTCCGTTGGTCATGGCAGTTCCCATAAAACGGGGATCATAAGACTCTATGATGACAGAGATTATAGGAAGTTTTGTTTTTAACTTTCTTCCAAGTCTGATCCGTACAATCTTAGTGGGATATTGGTGATATATTCTTCGGATTCAGAAGAATATATCACCAATATCCCATTAAGCTTGTACGGATCAGACTTGGAAGAAAGTTGAGAACAAAACTTCCTATAATCTTTGTTATCATAGAGTCTTATGATCCCCGTTTTATGGGAACTGCCATGACCAACGGAAAACATTCCATCACCATCAACCTTGTCACTCCCAATTAAACTCCTTTTCACTTGGAAATTGAAGTATAGAATTCCTCTATTACCTCTTCTTTTATCTACTTACGAAATGTTAAACTCCTACCTACACCATAACTATTTGAAACACATGTTCTTGCCTTCTCATCATCGTTGTCGCTAATGAGAAGAACAATTAAAGGCACACTCTGCCAGATACTGTGTCTTAGTTATTCTTGGTGGAAATTCCTTTGCATGTCTAATATTACCATCAACCCCTTCTACAAAATCCTCCCGCAATCTAAAATTCCAATACATAAACCAAAATTTTAATTCATATCATAAAGGTTCAACTCATATCCAAAAAAATTCAATTAACAATCTAAAATTCCAATTCATAAACAAAAATTCCAATTCATAAACAAAAATTCAAGTCATATCCTAAAGGTTCTAGTCATATCGTAAAGGTTCTAGTCAAAATTTATATAAAATAAATCAAAATACTTAATGAAAAGTAAAAAACTTACATGTATGTAGTCGAGGCTCGACCCTCCTTGCTTCATTGGCATCATAAAGCTGTCTGGTGGCTTTGATACAGAGAATAACTTGGATACAGTACCTTGCAGAGTTGTCTTTGATCAATTGTTGATCTCATTAGCTACAATGATAATGAGAAGGCAACGACATGTATTTCAAAATAGAGATGGTGTAGGTAGGATTTAACATTTCCTAAGTAGATAAAAGAGGTTATAGAGAAATTCTCTACTTCACTTTCCAAGAGGAAAAGAAGTTTGATTGATAGCGACAAGGTTGATGAAGACGGAAGGTTTTCCGTTGGTCGTGGTAGTTCCCATAAAACGTGGATCATAAGACTCTATGATGACAAAGATCATAGGAAGTTTTGTGCTCATCTTTCTTCCAAGTCTGATCCGTACAAGCTTAATGTGATATTGGTGATATTTCTTCGGATTCAGAGAATGATTTCACCGACAAAAGTATGGAAATGCTCTTAAAAAGAATTAAAGGTAAAACGTTTTTCTTGGTAGAGAAGGATGCTGAAAAATATTTTACTTTTAATTCTTTTTAAGAGCATTTCCATACTTTTGTCGGTCAAATCATTCTCTGAATCCGAAGAAATATCACCAATATCACATTAAGCTTGTACGGATCAGACTCGAAAGAAAGTTGAGTACAAAACTTCCTATAATCTTTGTCATCATAGAGTGTCATGATCCCCGTTTTATGGGAACTACCATGACCAACGGAACACCATCCGTCTTCATCAACCTTGTCACTCTCAATTAAACTTCTTTTCCTCATGGAAAATGAAGTACAGAATTCCTCTATAAGCTCTTCTTTTATCTACTTAGGAAATATTAAATTCCTAACTACACCATCACTATTTTAAACACATGCCATTGCCTTCTCATCATCATTGTCACTAATGAGAAGAACAATTAAAGGCATATTCCACCAGGTACTGTGTCTTAGTTATTCTTGGTGGAAGTTCCTTTGCATGTCTAATAACGTCATCAACCTCTTCTACAAGAACAAAACCTAAAAACTAAAAGTTATATTCATATCCTACGAGATTAAACATAAACTAAAGGTTCAATACATATGCTAAAGGTTCAATTTATATCCTAAAAGTTCAACTCATATCCTAAAAGGTTCAATTCATATCCTAAAAATTCAACTCATACATAAAAGCTTCACTTTATATCCTAAAAGTTATATTCATATCCTACGAGATTAAACATAAACTAAAGGTTCAATACATATGCTAAAGGTTCAACACATATGCTAAAGGTTCAATTTATATCCTACAAGTTCAACTCATATCCTAAAAGGTTCAATTCATATCCTAAAAATTCAACTCATACATAAAAGCTTCACTTTATATCCTAAAAGTTCAACTCATATCCTAAAAGGTTCAATTCATATGCTAAAGGTTCAATACATATGCTAAAGCTTATCCTAAAAGTTCAATTCATATCCTAAAAGGTTCAATTCATATCCTAAAAATTTAACTCATACATAAAAGCTTCACTTTATATCCTAAAAGTTATATTCATATCCTACGAGATTAAACATAAACTAAAGGTTCAATACATATGCTAAGGTTCAATACATATGCTAAAGGTTCAATTTATATCCTACAAGTTCAACTCATATCCTAAAAGGTTCAATTCATATCCTAAAAATTCAATACATATGCTAAAGGTTCAATTTATATCCTACAAGTTCAACTCATATCCTAAAAGGTTCAATTCATATCCTAATAATTCAACTCATACATAAAAGCTTCACTTTATATCCTAAAAGTTCAACTCATATCCTAAAAGGTTCAATTCATATGCTAAAGGTTCAATACATATGCTAAAGGTTCACTTTATATCCTACAAGTTCAACTCATATCCTAAAAGGTTCAATTCATATCCTAAAAATTTAACTCATACATAAAAGCTTCACTTCATATCCTAAAAGTTCAACTCATATCCTAAAAGGTTCAATTCATATCCTAAAGGTTCAAGACAATACAAAGATTCAAGGTTATAATTCAAAGTTTAGGGTTATAATTCACAAGAAAAAATCATAAACCCTAAAAGTTTAGGGTTTCTTCTCTTCTAACCATTTCATCCCCAAATTAGTAGGTAAAACTAAATTAGTAGCTACTAACAATTATCATAGATTTAATTTAGCTAAGAACAATTAATTTTTACAAATCAAACTAGAAGGAATTAAACAAAATCAGTGTATTTCGAAAAAAATAAAGAAAGGAGAGAGAAACCTACCTGGACAGTGGAGGACACCGGCGGTGGAGCAGCTGCCACCGGCGGGCGTCAGTGGAAGCGGTGGCGCCGCTGCTGGAGGGAGACGGAAGGGGAGGGGGTGTTTGAGAGTGAGAGAGAGAAGAGAGGGATTGGGGAAATGTTTTGAAGAAAATAAGAGAATGGGAGGGGAAACCCGTTTTTTACACTCTGTTTTTTTAAAAAGCGACCAACGTTGGTCGCAAATTCTGGTATCCAATGTGTATTGACTATTTTGACCAAAATAGCGACCAAAGTTGGTCGCCAATTTCTGACCGTTTGACCATAATGGCGACCAACATTGGTCGCTATATCTTTAATTTATTTTAATTCAATTTAATATATATAGCGTAAGTGTATATATATATATATATATATAACGACCCGATCGGTCGTTTTGAGCTCTAGCGCGTCGTTCAGCAGTTGGAAGTCATGAACAACTTCATTTCAGGTATATTGACTTGTGCGTATGGTCAAAGTTAAATTTCGGGAAATTCGGAGTCAAATTGGAAAGAAAATTTTCATTTCGGCAGCCTTAAGTTGAAGAAAATGGCTAAGATTGGAATTTTGAGTAAACGACCTCGGAATCGGGATCTGAAAGTTCCAGCAGGTTCGTATGATGATTTCGGACTTGGGCGTATGTCCGGATTTGGTTATGATAACCCGTGAGCATTTCGGCGTATATTGTTGAAGTTAGTATTTTAGAAGAATTTCATAAATTTGGGTTGGAAGGCATTTCAGTGTTATAGATGTCCGTTTGGGATTCCGAGTCTGGGTATAGCTCCGTATGGTGATTCTGGAGTTGGGAGCGCGATCGGAAGTGAATTCGGATGTCCGGAGGTCATTTTGAAGTCATTTGGCTAAATATAGAAATTTGAAGGTTTTTT
>NW_017670619.1:54011-107257 GCF_001879085.1 Nicotiana attenuata
AAATAATAATAGTGGGTCCCACGTGAGCGACCAACATTGGTCGCTAATCTCAGTAAATGTTTGACCAAGAAAGTCTGACCAGTCCAGTCAACATTTTGACTATTATAGCGACCAATTGGCGACCAATCTTGGTCGCTATTGTGTTTCTTTTATTTATTTTATTATTTTCGCTAGTTTAGCGACCAACTTTGGTCGCTTTTTCTCACAGACCAACTTTGGTCGCTAAGTTTTGGTCGCTTTTTTCCGGATTTCTAGTAGTGCTCGGAACTGAGATATTTCATATGAATTCTTCTGTTCCTCTCCACCGTTTTCCGATCAGGCTTTTCTGAAGAAACTTTGGACTTACTTGTAGTTTCCATTAAATTCTTGATGACTGCTTTTCTTAAAACCAACC
Source organism: Nicotiana attenuata (assembly GCF_001879085.1). Taxonomy (NCBI): domain Eukaryota; kingdom Viridiplantae; phylum Streptophyta; class Magnoliopsida; order Solanales; family Solanaceae; genus Nicotiana; species Nicotiana attenuata. Next base: position 54,406 of record NW_017670619.1, read on the forward strand.
TTAATAATTCTCGAGATAGGAAAATGAAAAAAAGAAGGGTACAATCATTGTCCCTTGAAGCAACCATAGAGTTACTATTAAAGTAAGAAGGATATGTGCTTGTGAAGATTTGGATTCTGGGAACTAGCTAGGGTTACTTTTCTAGGATGGTAGTTTCAAGAGTATTTATAGAGGGAATTTTATAGCTAGGTTAGAGTAGTTGCGGAGACACCTTTTAATAAGGGGCATCATCTGACGATGCTTAGTGTAAAATAATTTCACGTATACATGTAAATATTATTTTCACAAGCATAATTAATAGTGACGCGTACAAAGTACTAAATATTAATTTGAGACCAAAACTAAAGCTTTAAAATCACTTCTACACTTGGACCCAATTCTTTAACTTCAATTACTGGTGATTTTATGGAAGTAGCCATCGATGTTTTCTGGCTATTAATTGCTCTCCCTTGTGCCTCGTGCTATTTGAATTTCCTTTTCAATGTCTCTACTTTTTCTCTTAATTTCTTAATGTAAGTTGTAGCTTGATCGAGTTGATCTTGTTGTCACAGCATGTGCTGAAATGTTTCATGAGAAAAGCCATATAACAAAGGATTTAAGTTATATGTTTTAAGGAAAAATATTTACACTTATCACTGTAATTCCAGCTATTAGCATATTATCTTTCTTATTTTTCAGGTTATTAATTTCATTCATCATAGGTGTAAATTATCTGTTGTCATCTTTTAGTTGATCTAATATAATATAAAAAATTATACTGCTGTTTATAGAAATTAAACCATGTAATAAATACTAAACCGGGTTCGAAGAAGATGTAAGGTGTATAGGTTAAAATCTGACCAACAAATGGTTATTATTAAAGGAAACGGTAAGAGGCCGGTCAAGCTATGGTCGTGCGAGGCGTAATGGTGACGAGTATCTCGCGGCTGCCGAGATCAGGCCATCAAAAGGCTTACACGGCAGAACATAATACATGAGCGGGTAAGGAAGGAGTATGGCCATGAGAGGGCATGCTGGTTAAGAATCATTGGGTAAAATGGGAAATTGACAATATATATATTAGGGAGGCCAAGTAGAAGAAGGAGGGGGACCGGAAAAAAAGGAAGAGAGACAGAGAAGACATAGAAGAGATCTCCGCGGACAAAAAGAGATGAAACAAGTAGATTAAATAATAATAATAATAATAATAATAATAACATAAAAAACACATCCCCTTTTAATTATATGATGGTGTTTGAGTGGGTATAAAACATTAATTTTTTTAATTAATGTAAAATATCTAATTAAGAAGTGTTTACAAATTTGTAATCAAATAAACCAGTAACAGTAAGAGTTGTAGACTAATACTACTAGTCTACTAGTAGTAACTAGTAATAGTGACACCAATTTTTACGCCTTCCATTCCAATTTGACTGAGTACAAAGTCTAATTAAAAAATTCTATTAAAATTACTTGTGGTTTAAAATAATCTATGAATATTTGCTTGACTATGAATGATCTAATTAATTAATATAAAATAAAATAAAAATTAGCGTGAAATTATTTTTAAATATAAAAAATATTATTCTTTTTTCAAAACTATAAAAATGTATCACAGTACTTTTTATTGTTCTCGTTGGATGGATGGGTGGGAGCAGATTTGGGATTATGCAATATGCACACGTGGAGCACATTGGTAGACACGTAATAGAAGTGGGGCTATTGACTCAGTCTTAAAGTTGACGGCTCGAAATGCCGTACAAACTTAATTCAAATTATTACCAAATATTTTGTCAAAAAAGAATTCCAAATTACTCCCTCCGGTCCAAAATAAGTGATTTTTTGGATGTTTTCGCACAGATTAAGAAATTCACCTTTTAACATTAATTAGCAATGGAATTGACCATATTAACCTTTACTATCTCACATAAACACTCCTAACACATATTCTAACACTATTTACTCCAAGGACAATGTAGGAAAAAAATAATTAATTCATTCTTGAAATCTGAAAAAATCACTTATTTTGGACCACAAGAAAAAGGCCGAAAAATCACTTATTTTGGACCGGAGGGAGTACTGATTACCGATCGCTTCCGGTTAAATTTTTATTTTGTGCCTCACACAATGAGGCCTCCTTTTTGTCTCACAATGTTGTGGTCCCAGAATTTTATGGACCTAAATGTGTAACAGTGTAAGATATGGGTTCATAAATGTGAGATAAGATGAGAAAACTACCCTCTATAGCCCCTCAAAATTTTAATAGCCCACGTTTTGTACCACTTACAAAAATTGGCCCTTCGGCCCAAACATATTGCATATAGTAGCCGAAAGGAATGAGTATGACAACACAAGCGCCTGTAGCTCAGTGGATAGGGCGTTATTTCCTAAGCTGAAGGTTGCAGGTTCGACCCCTACCTGGTGCGATAGAGCAACACTTTTTTGCCTTCGGCCCAAACATATTGCATATAGTAGCCAAAAGGAATGAGCATGACAACATAAGTGCCTGTAGCTCAGTGGATAGGGCGTCTATTTCCTAAATTGAAGGTTGCAGGTTCGACCCCTACCCGGCGTGATGGAGCAACCCCTTTTTGCCTTTTTAAATTGTATTTTGTACTTCTGGATCTAATAATATTAGCTAAGAATTGAATGACAGTCTATTTTGTATATTTTTTGTATAGTAACAGTCTATTTTGTATAGTGACAGTCTATTTTGTATATTTTTTGTATAGTAACAGTCTATTTTGTATATTTTTTGTATAGTAACAGTCTATTTTGTATAGTAACAGTCTATTTTGTATAGTGGTAGTCTATTTTGTATTTTTTTTGTATAGTAACAGTCTATTTGTATAGTGACAGTCTATTTTGTATATTTTTTATATAGTAACAGTCTATTTTGTATAGTGACAGTCTATTTTGTATAGTCAGAGCTAATTGTATATAAATTGTATAGTGACAGTCTATTTAGTATATTTTTATATAGTTATAGTCTATTTTGTACATATTTTGTATAATGACAGTCTATTTAGTATATTTTTTGTATAATGACATTCTATTTTTGTATATATTTTGTATAGTGACACTCTATTTGTATATAAATTGTATAGTGACAGTCTGTTTTGTATATTTTTTGTATATTGACAGTCTATTTTGTATAGTGACAGTTTATTTTGTATAGTTTTTGTATAGTAACAGTCTATTTAGTATATATTTTTTATGGTGACAGTCTATTTTGTATAGTGCCAGTCTATTGTATATAAACTGTATAGTGACAGTCTATTTTGTATAATTTTTGTATAGTGACAGTCTATGTTGTATATATTTTGTAATATACCAATATTCAAATCTATTTTCGAAAGAAATACATAAATATCCATGTAAATATATACTAATGGTGGGCCTGAAATTATAATTTCCATCAAAATCAACTAATGACATACATGTGGAAATGGAAATTTATTTGGTGAAACCCAAAGGATTTCCCTAGCAAAGAAAGTTAGCCCAGAAAAAATGAGGCAATAACAGAGAGCTTTGGATTTTTATTCAAAGAGTGGTTGCCCCTCTCTCTTTAGCCAATGATTTTCCTTTTCCACTTTTAAAACAAAATCAACAACCCTTGAATTTCTGGAAATACGTACTACTATACAGTCATTTCGCACAAGCATACTCGTAGCAACTTGTTGCCATATCCACTGTCAAGATACAAAACAATGAGTCAAAAAGAATGAATGGCGAGCTCGGTAGAAAACATCAAGATACTGACAGTGGTCAGATCGTTGGAAAACAAACTGTAGAGTGCTGAGAGTAAGATCGTCAATCAAGACAGAGTCATTAGTGTACAAAAGCTCTTTGGCATTTAAGCAAACGGAAAATACTTCTTCCACTTTACCCATCCTTTCCAAAACCGAAGCTTTAAGTGCCAGAGCATAAGGGGAATTGGGGTATTTGGAGAGGAGAGGGGTGCAGTGCTTGAGAGCATTTTTGAACTAGCGAGAATCAATGGCATCCCAAATGGGTCGAACTCTACGCTCCGGTATGCCACCAGCTAACCCAAACTTGGACGCCATTTTCCAGCCGTTTGAGAATTGGATGCAATCAGTGATTTTGTAGCCATAGCGTGGCCGCCTCTGTTTTTACAGATCTGAGCCTCAGTACTTTTGGACTAGCCACTAGAATTATTTTTGGGCTATAAAATGTATGTTGCAGTTTTTAGGCTACCGGGTGAAATATGTTTGGGCCGATGGGCTATAAATGAAGTTTGCTCTAAAAAGATGCTTCACACGATTAATGTCAGTTGTATGAGGCACACCATAAAATCACTCGCTTCCTGTTATTTTGTAATGCTACAGGATCGGGGTGGGGAGCCAATGAACCAGGTACGAGTTCATCTGAAACCAGCAACTTTTACTTATATCTTGTATTTGTATTAAAAATCTTACTAAATAAGTGCAAAATTAAATTATGAACCTAGTAGCGATATGATATAATTTTGAATTTGAACCAATAAAATTCAAATTAAAACTTATTCAACTCAAGTAATAATAAGTAATAACCTCAAGGCACTTAAGATCTTCAATTTCCTACTCCTAAATAAATATTGTTTAGGATTTAAATCATTTATATGTTGACATTTGACAGTATAAATTCAGCCTGTTATAACAGATTAGTCCCCGTTTTTTTTTTATCATGTTACCAATATTTTTTTTCATTAAAATCCTACCTGTAATTAACAATGTATTTCTTATCAAGTCTGGAAGTATACTCGTAACGCGGTATTACGTAGCAAAATCTTCGCCAAACAAAGATTTGATGAGAAATATAGGACTATAGGTAGCACGGTGCATGCAAAGACGGGAAGAATTTGCCATATTATATTAGTAAGCTCAACTAACGATTTCAAAACCCACATAGATTTATATGCATTTGATCTAGACACTATATCTCCCTTATACTCAATCTAAGATAGAACAGACACGTGGATTCGTCTCTAGCTTTGATGTAAAGAACGTAAGATATTATGTCCCTCTTATATATATTACTAGCGAGGGTGTGCCCAGGCAAAGCCCGGGCCCAACAACTATTTAATATTGTTAATAATACTATATTTTTATATATCACTCACTTTTATATTTAAATCTGCTATGTTGATTATGCTGGTGGCCATGGTGATAAATTTACGCCATCGAAGGGTATTTGTTGCAGGTTGGGCATCCTTGGTAAATTAGAGCATATATCTCTACAATATTTTTATGTAACACAATTGATATGTACCAAATTATAAATGACTCGACTGTGAGAGAAGTAATTTTTCTACTAAAGTTATCCGGCCAAGAAACTGAATTGTGGAGTTCTGCAATAGTCTTAGAATACATAATATTTTGCAATTAAGAGAGGTGTGATATAACTTCGATTCGTCTAGCTTGTGTAGATAGATTTAAAATGGTTACATGAAGATCGAAGAATGAAACTTAGTATACACACTGCAAATGTAATAAATTGAGAAAATAAAATATTCCGTTTTTGTAAATCACATATACAGTATTTTCTCTAGCTGGCTTGCCAATGGAAGCACTACTTTAATGCAAGTGATAGAAAAAAACAATGCAAGAACTTACGTAAATTTGTACTAAAGGTATCAATATTATCAAATAGATCAAAAGGATGTAGTTAGACAAGAGATCCATGAATGTTGAATTTTTCTTGTGATTTTTATGAAACATATTATTTTCACGCTACCAAAGTACATGCAAATAACTAAACAAACTATAAATAGCCTAATCCTTTTGATAACTAACGTTACAATGAAGCTTTTTTCCGACTACATCACTTTTTGTGCACTTTAAGTAACACTCACATATTAGCATATGTAAATTATCATATGAGCAGCAGAAATATTAACTAAAAGTCTATATAGAATGAGCACATCTGGGAAAGATTTTATATGGAGATGAGGAACCATAAGTAGCTATGAGCCATAGGTAATTGATGATAGGCTATAATTGCATATTTTAATCGCTTATTACACTCGAATTTACTGCACTTTAATTGAGTTTGCGCTTTAATCGCTAGTGTTTTGCACTAATTGTGTGTTTTATGCCTTGTAGGTGTGATTCCGAGCTATATAGATGTTGTGAAATGAATTTAAGTGATTTGAAGCTTTGAAGTCTGAGTAAAAGCTCAAGGAATTAAGCCGGGATCGTGTTCGGGGGTCAAATTTGATAATTAAGTACGAACGAAGACTTGAGGAGGCATATTATGCACTGTCTAGTAAAATAGACATAACTTTTTGCTCAGAACACCATTTGGGCTCCATAATATATGGTTGGAAAGCTAACTCAAAGGGCTACAACTTTCATGTTTTACATTTTTCCAAATTCCAAACGGAATAGGGTGAAAAACCGCGGTTTTGCCGCGACCGCGGCAGAACCGCGGTAGAAGATGGTCGCGGACAACTGAAGAATCAGAGGGCACAAAACCGCGGCAGGAAGCGAAAATTTCAGGGACTAAAGTGCAAAACATGGGATTTTAAGTCCTAAACCCTATATTAAACAAAGGAGGCCGGCCAAGAACAAGAGGAGGACATATTTTGGACACAAATTAGACCTAAGGAGGCGAAGAGACACTACTTTAGGGTTAGACAACACCCTTGGAGGCAAGAACACATTGGGAGCAAGGCGGAGAATTCTTCTACGAGTTTTTTCCTTCCTCTTCCTATTTTTCATTGTTGGTTATGACTTTTAGTATTGTAGTTTTACATACTATTATGAATAGCTAATTTGTTATCTAGAGTTTTGATAGAACCTTTTGTAGGATAAATTCTTGTTATGTTTTTATAATTGAGCCATAGCTTTTCTCTATTTGTTCAACTACGTTTATATTGTGGTTGGTTGAAGAGCTCTCAATTAGCTGTGCCTATTTAGTATGCATAACTCGGGAGAGAGTGCATATTTAGGTAATTGTTGAACAACACCACTCACAGAGTATATGAGGGATCAATAACCGAGGGTTTAAAGGCAGGATTAGGGATAACGAAGCCTTGGGTGCGATCTGAAGTGAGCTGTATTAAAATCCAGCTAGCGTAGCTCGGGAGAGTGCGTCTAGTAAATTGTCGTAATTACTCGGGAGAGATTTACGGCAATAAGAGTGCTCATGATCGGTAGAGAATACTTAGGCGAAATTATAGAAGACATAGCGGGAAGGATTCCGACAATAGGGGAAATCATAACTCTAGACCTCCTTAATCTTTTCTCGAACCCTCAGTATCGTTAGTTGTTAATTTACTATTTTAATTTGTTAGTTAAGTAGTTAAACACAAGAATCTTAATATCTATAAGTTAGGAATTGTTCAAGCTTGTCTTCTTGGTGATAGTGAACAGCTACCTTAGTTCTCTGTGGGATTCGACTCCGGACTTGTAAACCGGATTACATTTGCAGCGACCGCTTAGTCCTTTTTATAAGGCATAGGTGGGCGTGATCAAGAAGCTTGACCAAACAGGCCAGTGGCGGATCTACATGTCATTTTTGGGTGCTCAAGCACCCATTATCTTTGATAAGATTTAGTAAATTTGTATAGGTAATTATAAAAATATTTAGCTAAATATTGAGTGAGAACCCATAACTAAACTCTTTTTTCCTCTTCTTTCAGAATTTTTATCAGTGAACATCCATGACTTTAAAATCCTGGATCCGCCACTGAAACAGGCTATGCATTTCTTTACACGGATATTTCCGGTCATTTGTGTTAGTACAGTTATTTTAATTTGTTAAAAAACAATTCTATGAATTTAATGCTATAGTTGGGTAAATTTGTGTTACTTTAGTTACAAAAAAAATGACAATCCAATCAATAGAAAAATTGACTTACATTTTGTGTTGGGAGGAGAGATTAACCCACAACTGTAAACCCTTTTGAGTTCCTTCAGGTGCAGGAATTTCTGAATGAACAACTCCTCTTCCAGCAGTCATCCACTGTAAATCACCGGCTTCTATTGTACCTTTGCGTCCCTCAAAATCTTCATGCGTGACAGCTCCCTATTGTAAAATAAAATTTTAATAACTTGCTTTTCAACTACTATGATTAACAAATAAAAGTTGTTTACCTAAATAAGTCTAGATCATGAATATTAGGATACACACACACCCAAAAAAAAAAAAGCATGTGCTTGTATTAATCAGTTTAAAGTAACTACTTTCTTTTTGTTGCATATAGTGATACATTGAGTTTAATTTTTATGCGCGACAATATAATTTTTTTTTCATTATCAGACTACCAATAATTAGTGGGACTAGTCACATTGACAGTAAGTTATTACAACAGGTTAATTAAATTATATTGACATCCATAAAATATATTTACACTTTCAATATTGTAGTATAAGTTAAATACCTAATAATTAGTCATGATCAAGAATACTATTTTTCTTATTTGACCATGCATATATAAGCAGCGCAGGGGAGTAATTAAGATATTTATTTTTCAATAATCCTAAACAAGTAGTATGTTATATATATATATATAGAGAGAGAGAGATGGATAATCACATCTATTCATCAACTACTCCTTTTCTAAAACGTGGAAACTAATATAGTCCTTTCCTTTGAATGGTTCAAGTGGAGCAGCCATTGACAATGTACACAAACAGCATTTGAAAGAGACTTAACTAAAATAGAATAGCTATCTCATCTACTGATTTTAGTATTATTTTCATTAAAGGGCAAAAACAAGTAATGAGAGAAGATTGAAAATTAAATACCTGCAACATGTAGGTGACTGTTTCAAAGCCTGTAAAAATTGAGAAAAAGGTGATGAGAATCCAAAGACATTTGCCGTGCAAAATTGCAAATTTTAGGCTGAAGAAATTAATCAGAACAAATGATTAGAATGCAACTAACCCTGTGTGGATGATCAGGAAAACCAGCTGGAGCAGAAACTGTAATTTTAATCATTAGACAAAAAAATAGAAAAGATTCTCTTACCAATGACATATCTCTGTTTGTCTTGTCTAAAATGCAAATTAGAAAACTTGTCTTTGTTAATTTGTGAGGTGACTGGACAGTTTTTTCTCTACCAATTTATAGGGAGGTGTTCGTTATTATAACAAGTTAGCCAAGTCAAAAATATGAAAGGAAGAGGGAGTTTCCTTGAGATGCAGGCACCTTTTGCTTTTCTTTCTTTCATTATTTTTCTATTCCATTCTCACGTCAGCATTGCGTTTTCGTGATGTCTCCCCATTTTTACTTCCCTATTCAAATTGACCATTCTTTCTAAATGGTCTCGCCCCGTTTTCAGCTTTCCATTCCAAAAAAACATATAAAGAATTACTCATTTTGAATTGCATGCAGTGCAACAAACATGGACTTTTAACATTATTAGACATTAATCAGGTTAAGTTACTTGTAATACTTTATAATTATTTACAACATCTAGCAGATATGATCAGTCGATCAACGCCACATGCAATCAAGGGATAAAATAAAAAATTTACATATAAAGAATTTTGATTCTCTTTGACATGAGAGAACTTAATAAATAATTAATCCCCAATGTGACATGTTTGGATTTGTAATATATATATATATATATATATTATATATATAATATATATATATATATATAATATATATATTATATATATATATATATATATTATAATATATATATATGATAACTTGAAAAATAAGGTACATTTTTGGAAAAATATTTACAATAAATTCAAAACCCTATACTTTTCCTCCCTCCCTCGTACTCTATTGCAATCCGTCTGTTACTCTATCTGTTATGTTGGATAGTAATCCAATTTACTTAAAGCTTTAAACTATTTTACTGTTACTTCTACAATGCACTTCTTGTACAATTAGCTTGCTAATTATCTCCCAGTTTCTCGCTTTGGCTTGAAATAGTCTTGCGTCCTTTCCTGCCATAAGTATACACACCCTACTAATACAATCTTGAACAGTTCTGTTTTTGCATTTCTACTTCTTGTCCAGTTTTCTACCCATTTCAGCTCCTCAGTCCAGCTATATGTTCCTGCTAATACCTTGCGAGTTGAGCATCCTCTTCCATAGTTCAGCTGCATATTGGCACTCAAAGAATAGATGTTGTATAGATTCATTCGCCTGTGCGCATAGAGGACATGTTTGATCATTGTGAATACCCCACTTTAACAATCTCTCCTTTATGTACAGTCTACCATTTGCCACCAGAGTTATCGTGAATATCCACTTAGGACATCCTGCATTGTTGCATACCAATTTTCTCCAACTCACTTTGTTAAATTCTCCTCTCAGTTTATGGTATATGTGCTTGATAGAGCAAGCATGCATCTGTCTGAGATCTTCATTGTTATATTTTACTTTCTCAAAGTTTTCTATAGCTTTCAATATCTTCCTCATAATCCATTCCTCATACATGTTTGTTCTTTATGTAGTAGCAGTGCACCCCTTGTATCCATAGCTTGTTCTTTTCTTTGCATAGATTCCAGAATTGCTTGCTTACAGTTGTTTTGCTTCATAGACCAATATTCTTTACATTGAAGCCTCCTGCTGACCTGGGTTAGCATACTTTCTCCCAAGCTAGTAGAGCTTTCTTTGATATGTTGCTGTCTCCAGTCCATAAAAAACTTCTACAAATTGCCTTAATCAACTTGGTAATCTTCTTTGGAAGCATGAAGATTTGAGCCCAATAGGTTTGAATGGAGAACAAAACACTTTTGATGAGTTGTAGTCGCCCTGCATATGATAATAGCTTGGATGTTCAAAATGTAATTCTTCCCACTAGTTTGTCAAGTAGAGGTTGACATTGAACTAGTGAGACCCTTTTAGAGCTTAACGGTACTCCCAGGAACCTTACTGGCAACTCCCCTTTTTGAATTCCCAGGAACTCCAGTATGTTTGCTTGAATAGCTTGTGATACTCCACCAAAGAATATGAAACTTTTCTTCTTATTGATCTCCAATCCTAATGCTTCCAGAAAGCAATTGTATAGTAACTGAATTGATATAATGTCACCCCTGCAAAACAACAAAAGGTCATCTGCAAATCCAAGCTGCATGATTTGCATCTTTGCACACTTAGGATGATAGTTGAAATCTGAGATGTGGTGCAATGCCTTCAATCTTCTTGTGAGATATTCCATTGCCAGCACAAAAAGGAAGGGGGATAGTGGGTCCCCCTGTCTAAGTCCTTTCCTGACTTCAAATGGCTGAGTTGGTGAACCATTCAACATGATAGTATATGTAATACTTTGTACACAAGTCATTATCCATCGCACAAACTGAGCTGGAAAAGCCAGTGCACTCAAAACATGCTCAAGAAATGGCCATTCAAGTGAGTCATATGCCTTCTGCATGTCCAATTTCATCATGCATCGAGGAGACACTCCTTTCCTTCCATACCTGATGTTCGGCCAAAAATGCATATATTTAATCATTGTTGCCTCATATTCTAGTACTCTTAATCGTCTTTTGAGTATTGATTATATTATCTTATGCTTAATATTATATTTTAATTGTGTAAAAATAAAGCAGTGTGAAGATGAAGAGATTTGGAACAAAATTGAATAAAATACGGAAGAAAAAGAAAGAAAATTAAAATAATAAAAAAAATAGGGGGGACACCCTTTGGGTTTTGTCCCCCCAAGTGGAGACAACAAAAACAAAAGAGAAGTTATACTTCAAAAGTAAAGCAGCAAGGAAGTTGAACGTAGAATTGAGAAACGTTACTGCCTCCAGCGCTAGGCGCTGCCCTGGACGCTGGAGGCGGGAGTTTTACTATTTCGTCCGGGACAATGTTATTTCGGCCCAAGACCTCCCCAACTCGTATATAAGGAGTCCTAAACCTAATTTGGAGGGGAGCTAACATACTTTGAAGGAGAATTCACGTGGAGGAACACACACTACGCTTGGAGGAGGCTTCTACCTAGTTTTTCTTCTCTCTCTTCCTTTAATTCATAGTTTATTTATTCTAGAGTTGTGGGGTGCTACATGAACGTTGTGGTTTGAAGCATTGAATTGTTCTTATTATTTTATCTTATTGGTTTATTTATTCAATCTTGCGCTTAATTATTTTATTGTTTGATCACCAATTGAATACTATCGACGAATCTAGGATTGAACTGGGGAGAGGGAATTCTAGATTGCATATACGATTGAGTAGAGCAAGATCTTAACTCTAAGGGGGAGCGGATTTGCGGTTAGGATTGGAATATACCTAATCGCCTTGCTTGGTTACTATACAGGAATTATTAATGCGTTCTTGTTAATTCTAATTCCATAGGAATATAGGCGCTAGGTTAGCTTGAATAGGCGAGTTGTACTTCGGGAGAAGGCAACGAGCAATATTAACCCTGTCAATCAATAAACTAGATAAATTAATTAGACAATTTAGGTAGAAAACTCAACGGGACTGTTAGCTAACCCATAGATCTAGAATATTCTCTCCCATTGAATCCGTCTTTAAGCTTGTCGTTGTTTTCTTTAATCTCTTAAATTGTTACTCTAGATCAAATTTTAGTTAAATGTTCATACTTTAGGATTCGATTGAATAGATTAATTGTTTGATTTAATTTATTTGATAGTTAATCACAAGTTCCCGTGGGTACCATATCTAGACTTACAATCCTATATTACTTGTCGACCACGTATACTTGCGTGTGCATTTGGGAGCAACAAGTTTTTGGCGCCGTTGCTGGAGACTTAGAAATTAACTAGTCTACTAGATTAGATTTTTACTCTTGGTCTATTCAAGTTATTAAATTTTTATCTTAGTTTAATATTTACTATCTTTGTTGATATGTCATCTTGGAATGAGAATTGGTCGAATATTGGTTATTCTTATTATGGTGATCCTTGTCCATATTGTGGAGGACCACACTTGTGGCAAGATTGTGCATCTCAACCTTATGTGTGGAATTTTTGTAATGTGTGTGGTTATCAAGGTGGCCATTGGGATGGTTGTCCTAATTCTTATTATCCTTCTCAGAGCTCTTATTATGATGTTTCTAATAATATTTATGAGTTTGATAGGAGCAAGGAAGTGGAGGATATGGAAAGCGTGGCTCGTATAATGGACATGATGAGGCAAGTAGTCGAGCAACAGGACATGATGATAAGGGTAGTAGCCGAGCAACAAGATGAAAATCAAAAGGTTATACAAATAATTAGTGCAACAATCATGAGAATGAAGGCCGAAGCGGAAGAAGTGGCTAAAGAGAGCGAGTTCACATTGTCGCGCCCCCTTTTTCCCTCACTTTTTGACGGGGAAGGGTCCGGGTTTCGACATTCACGGGGTGTAATGACTCATTTCCTTTTGGGAATTGGGTATTTGAAGAGTCGCCACCTAACGGATTATTGTGCGTTAGGGCACCTAGAGCGATTAACTCTTGGGTTGGTTTGCATTATCAGAGATTAGGGTAAGGGCTCGAAGTAACCTCGAGGGGAAGGTGCTAGGCACCCCTCTTGGTCCACAATTGTGGGTCCCGGCCGAACTTATATTCACAAATTAGTCCATATAAACGGTTGAATCAAATAAGTTGCAAGTAAAGCACGTTGGGTAACTCAAGTAGTAAGATAAAGGTTTGAACAAAGGTTTAAATAAAGAAAGGATTTGGTAAGGAGGGGTCCTAGGTTGGTTATCCTATAGGATCACCCCCACGCAATGTCTGGTAAACACTCCTCAATGAGGGGCTACACGTGACATTAGCACGTAGTCATCATATTCCATGTCTACCCTTTCCATCCCCTTATTGGTCATGCAAAGCGAGTGTTTGGTCAATGATTCCTATTGCGTGCTGCTACCCATCCCTTCTTAATGGTCCTGGAGAGAGTTAGGACCTCTACCTATAGGTGGTTCTAGACGTACCCCTAAGGTTTGAAAATTCTAAGGCGACAGTCAAAAGCATTTAGGACTTTCACACGTAATGGGAACAATTAAGAGGCTCAGAGTTTCCTCCTCAAACAAACACATAAGCAACACGACTCAAGCACAGTTAAGGTCTTTTATTAATCAATGTCCTAAAGCAGGATATCTAAATGAATATGCAGAAACAGACATTTTAGACTCAGAAGTTACACCCTAGTAGTTGCCTAGGGACTCTTTTTAAAAACATGTTAGGCTCAGAAAACATCGAGCGATAGGGACAGTTTCAGAGAATGCAGTTTTGAAAACGCCCTAAAGGCTTGCCTATACGCAGAATACTGATGTCTATATTAATACGGAAACAAAACAGGTTTTGAAATAAACATCCTTTAATACCTATGGGCATGATATCTAATGAGATTGAGGCAGTTTGAAAGAACTTGTTTCAGGAAATGCTTGATGCTTAATAGAACCAATTCAGAAATGAACTAGGCGTGATCAAGTCGATTTATTAGACTAAATTAACAGACACAATTGCGAGTAGAGCTGCCTATATGCATGATATCTAAGCGTAATACTGATTTTAACGATTTGCAGGTATGGAAACATACATAAATACTTGTTATAACTGAATCTAGATTAGGTCCTATAGGCATGGCATCTATTATTAAACTGATTTTAAGACATGATTGTTTGGAACCTATAAGCATGGTTTCTAAACATGAAAGAATGTAAAACCTTATAGACATGGTTTCTACTTGATGAGCTAACAAACTTAAAAGTGAAATCCTATGGACATGATTTCTATTAGGCAAAGCAATCAGATTAAAGAGTAAAATCCTATGAGCATGTTGTCTATTCAGAGCAAATAGACTTTAAAAGTAAAGTCCTAGGAGCAGGATTTCTACCGTATTACCCCATAAAGTATGCATCTAACCACCCTTTTTTACTAAATACCCCAATATCTGTTTACAAATTATTACATGCCAATGAATGAATTACATAAATAGAAATAGAAAATCAAGAAGCTATTCTATAGGGAGCCTTCAATTAGGCCCAGATTTCCCAAAGCCTCCAATGGCCTCATATGCCTCAGTTCCATAGACAAATCAGAGTCTAGGTGCATCAAAGTTCCCTAAGGATCTCAAGGATCCCGGGCAGTGCTTACACCTAGACTTAGTAACCAAAGATTGAACAAGTGCAGTGTGGAAAGGCCAGCCTCAGTATGCCAGAGTTCAGAGGGTTCTCAAAAGGATCGCAAGGCAGTACACATACTAGAGGGGGCAGAACTTATTGACTAAGAGTAGAGTGAGAAGTGATGGACACAAATTGAAAAGGTTTTAGTAAGAAACTGTGTTTAACAAAAAATCTTTTCTTTTGAAAATAATGTAGTAGAACAACAGAGACTTGTTTGAAGAGATGAACAGAAGTCAAAACACCTTAGGACAGGTTTATACATATCTAGTTCACAGAACCAAGTAAGTTCAGCAGTCACACACAGGGGTCAAGGGGTTTGGGATACATAGAACATTTGCCTGCAAACACATAACCCAGCAAAGGTCTAGGACTGGTTTGGACATGCTTAGAAACAGATGACACTGGCATAGTCACAAAACCAGACATGAAGAACACAACCATATAGAGGGGTGAGTGGGATTTGGGAATTCATGGGATATAGGATGGTAAGTACACAACAAGTAAGAGATAGGACATGCTCAGAAATACACATAAAGGGGAATATACTGATCTAAAGGAAGGGGAAGACATAATAACATGCTGATAATGCAACTCTTAACTACAAATTTTACAACAAAACCATAAATAAAAGCAAACTAGAAACAAGAGGAACTGAAACAATAAGAGAATCATGTTGTTGTTGGAACTTTAAATTGAAACTAGGACATACCAGTGAAGGGGAGAGTAAGCAGAATGAAAGAACAAGAGAGCACAAATGGTTAGCCTTGGCTTGCAGCCGGCTAACTTAGAACAGTAGCAAATAGCACAAGAGAGAGCAGAGATTTTTTAGTATGAGAGATAGTTCTGAACCCAAGTGTTCGTGTCTTGTGCTAATGAAAGACTAGAGTATTTATAGCTTGAAAATAGGTAGCAAATAAGGTAAGAATCATAGTAGCATGGTAACTAAGGAACTCAGAATCAGTCAGTCAAAAAATCAAGGCAAGTACTCCCTTAAGTCAAAGGAATTAATTCAAACGGTAAGAACCAGTAGCATATAAGGCAAGAAAAATTAGTACATGACTAATAAGGAGAGAATCAAGGTTCAGTAGGCATAGGGTAGTCAATTAGGCCTAAGTTCGGAAAACTCCAATTAAGGAAATGATTCAGTGAGAATAAAGTAACACAGCAAATAAGGTTGGGGGATCAGTCAATTTAAACAGACAAGGTAGAATTTTAGGGTTTTAAAAGAAAATCTTTCAATCAAACCATCAAATAAGGAAATCAGAATCAATCAAGAGAGAGTTATGATTCTATACTTCAACATATAAATAGAGAAGAACAAACAGACGTAGCAAACAGGCAAGGTCAGCAATATCGACAGAAAGAGGCAAGAGATGAACAATCAAGATGAATACAATCACATAGAGGTGATATAAGTAGGCTAAGGACTCAGTAAAACCTATTCAAAGCACGATAACCACAAAAACTTAACAAGAATTGAGCAGTCATGCTAACACACAGAACCAAAACAAAGAAGATCTAAAATAAATTAGGGCTTTTAACATAGGCGAGTTGAAAAAGCAGTAAGAACATAGAATCAGTCAAGATATGCAAGGATAGAAGTTTCAAACATAAAGAATCAGTTTAAACAAAGTGTATAAGAAGTTCCGAAAACCCTAGCTTTAGAAGAAAGTAAAACAACTCGCAATCGATGATTTTTTTTATTTGCAAAAGAAGTTTGAGAATAGTGTAAAACATAGAAAGAAACAGACTTGAATCTTCAAAAACAGCACAGATCTAGGAGATACAAACGAAAGTTAGGGTTTCAAAGGAAACCCAAATAGAAACGGAAGAACCTGCTATAAACTTTAAAGATCGTAACAAATATGGTGTAATTTTGCCCAAAATCAACCGGAGAAGCCATAAACAAACAAAACAGCAACCCTAGATACAAGTCGGCATGGCCCAGGGCCCTTGAAGGCCTCAGAGATGATGAGCAAGGCGATGGAGGGACCATTGGAGGCTTGGGGTTGAATGGTGGTCGCCGGAGAAGACCGGAGAGGGAGGCGGCGGTTGAAGAGGGGTTAGGGTTAGGTTGAAAGAAGAGAGAGGACGAGAGCATCTGAAGGCGGCGGGTATGGAAAATTGATTAGGGTTAGGGGGTCGTTTAGAATTAAAAAGGAAAGAATGAACGAGGGCCGTTGATCTTTTAGATCAATGGCAGGATCTGATGGGGTTTGGGTCGGGTAGGTGTAATAAGGGCCCGGGTCGGGTATTTTAATCCGAAATTGGGCTGGGGTATTGGGCTTAATTTGGCTAAAATTGAAAGCCAAATTTGGCTACAATTTAAATAGCCAATTCTCCTTATTTTAATTTATAATAAATAAGTAGTAGTTTCTGGAAAATAATTTAATGTGCCAAGATGATTTAAAATATATAATTATCATTTTAAAAATATAGGGACCACTTTCACGCATATAAAATGTAATTATACATAAAAGGGCTAATATTGCAATTATGTGCAATTTAGCTTGAAAAACACAAAATGCAATTATAAAAAAATGCATAAAAATATATCAATCATATTTTGGCATAAGTATAGAGATTAAATGAATAAATCATCATAACAATAATTTGGGTAATATTTATTGGGGATTTTATGAATAAAAGAGAAGAAAATTAATCAATTTAAATCCTTAAAATCATGGGAAAAATTATAAAAACCTTATGCATGCTTATATATGCATATATATGCTATTTGAAGGTATTTATGCATACTTAAAAATATATGGAGAAAAATTGGGTATCAACAGCTGCCCATCTTTACCCGGGAAGGATGAAAGAGTTTTCGGGTAAAGAAATGATGGTCAATTTTGACCGGATGGGATGTTTTGAAAGACAGAGGCCGAACTCTGGTTTTTCGAGTTGCCTACATATCCCCGGTCTTACAGGAATCAGGCCATGTGTAGTTCTGGATTCACCCGCGGAGTATGCCGATGAAATTATTGCAAGAACGGCCACGAGATGTGGAAGCGGCTACGATGAGCGGTTAAGGCTCGGGACGGTTGGAGGGAACTGGAGCGAGATCGCTCCTGCTAGGATAGTGGTTGCTTACTGGTTACCTGCAGATAAAAGATGCTACAAACGTATTTGCGAAAACTTAAACATGATGCAGATTCCCTTTGGACCATGAAGGTTGTCTTCGGACGGTTAAAGATGACGTCCTTGGACCATGACGTCCTGGGCCATGAATTATTTAGTGAGGGATTCGCAGGCCATGAAATGGTGTTCTCTGGCCATGAAAATGGTGCCTCCGAACCATGATGCCATTGAATAATGATATGCAAGTTTGAGGGATCCTCAGGCCATGACATGGTGTCTTCCGGCTATGAGAATGATGCCTTTAGACTATGACGCCTTTGGACAGATGGCGATGTTTCAGCCCATGAGATGCAATAATATGATGTAACAAGACAAGTCTTAGTCTTGTAAAATGGAGGGCGGAGCTTAGCCCGATTGAAAAGCAAGTAGATAGTAGTAGAAATAGAGCAATATCTGTGCAAAGAGGGACGGTGCTTAGTCCCGTGCAAGTGGGGAGGCAAGGATTAGCCTTATGCAAGTGGGGAGGCAAGGATTAGCCTCATGCAAATATGGAGGCAAGGATTATCCTCATGCAAATAGGGAGTCAGGGCTTAGACTCATGCAAGAGGGAGGCAGGAGTTAGCCTTATGCAAATATGGAGGTAGAGCTTAACCTCATGCAAGATTCGGGACAGGGCTTAGTCTCATGCGAATGGAAGGCAATGCTTAGCCTTATGCAGATGTGGAGGTAGAGCTTAACCTCATGCAAAGAGAAGGCAGTGCTTAGCCTTATGCAAATATGGAGTCCGGGATTAGACTCATGCAAATATGGAGTCAGAGATTAGACTCATGCAAGTATGGAGTCAGAGATTAGACTCATGCTAACATGGAGTCAAGGATTAGACTCATGCAAATATGGATTCAAGGATTAGACTCATGCAAATATGGAGTCAAGGATTAGACTCATGCAAATGTGGAGTCAGAGATTAGACTCATGCAAGTATGGAGTCAAGAATTAGACGCTCATGCAAATAGTGGAGTCAGAGATTAGACTCATGCAAGTATGGAAGTCAGAGATTAGACTCATGCAAATGTGAGTCAGAGATTAGACTCATGCAAAGAGAGAATAGCAGATAAGGGTANAATTCAAAAATTCAAAAACCAAAAACAAAAACAGTAGAAAAATCCATAAAAATACTGCTCTATTGGAACTCTCTTAGATTAAGTTTGAATTTCATTTGTAGATCAAGTTTCAGTTCAACGGAGGGTTAAAAATGGTTTGAGTATCTTCTAGATCTTGTTTGGTTCAAGTTCAGGGACTTCTGGTTGATTTCGAGTGTATTTTGGTCCAATCATATCCGGTTTCATCTGCTTTTGGTGTTTAATCTGCTGCTAGTCATTCCTGGGTTTGCTGTGGTATTTTTGGATTTGAAAGTGATCTAGCTGCTTTGAATTTGGGCTGCTGTTCGTTACTGCTTTAGCTGACTTCCCTCTTCTTCACTTTTGTTCTAATTTCCAGGTATATTCTTAGGCTCAAGTGATGTGGAAGCTTGTATTAACATGCATGAACACAATTTGAAGTTGAATGATGAAGCTTTGCCTATTTGCACATATACTTTCTGCTGTTGTTGTTTAGCTTAAGAAATCCAGTTTAAGTACACGCATTTGACCTCACAAGTGATGTACTCTTCCATTGAAATAAAATGAAGTGATGATTCAAGGCTGTGCTCATTGTGAATGTTTATGGATGTGGTTAGTTTAGAACTATGTAATGGTATAATTTCAGTGCACGTGATACGTTAAAACTTGGAATGTTTGACTCAGTATGATTCCTGCTATCTGAACTCGTATATGAATTTTATAGACTGTTAAGTTGGCTCAGTCAGTTAGTGATGTTAAATTGATTCAATGTGTTGTTAGTATAGCATAGGATAATGTGAGGTAGCTTTCTTTGTTAGTAGTGTTTAAAAAATTAACCCATGTTTCAGTGTTAACTTCAATTCTGTTTTAATCAGGGGAACATGAGACTGGTTTATTTTAGCTGAAATAGCAATTAGATTGTTACTACCATCGAATCTCAAGCAAAGCCTAAGTAATTGCCTAATTGGTTGATGGGGCTGGGACGTTTGGATTTGCATCCATGCACAATTCTCTGTCTCTGCCTAGGCTCGATCTGGGAGCCGTGTTTATCAGCTACACTTGAATGTGCCTAATCACACCTGGGCCAACTTTTCTAATTATGGGCCCCAAAGCGTTGGGCCCTGGACATTTGGACAACATATCCTTGATTCTGAATTATAAATTGGCAAGGCTTAGTAGTCTGTTTAAATTGACGCAGCTTCCGTTGGGCCAGGGTCCACGTTTGACTGGATTTTGTTTATGGACTGAAATTTAATTCACATGTCCTAGGCTTGTCTTTGAGCCCAAAGGCATATCTAAGTCAATGACAAATTAATTAGGACTTTTTCCTTTTATTTTAGAGACGAAATTAAGTAGAGAATTGTAGTTGCTTTTAGGTTGGCCTTAAAATAAATGAGACGAGCCTCGCCAAATCAAAACATATAAATTGCGGGGCCCTCATTAAACGATTATATAAAAAAAATATTTAGAAACTTGGGACATGCCATTTAGCGAATTTTCATGGCTTCCCACAAAGTTAATAAGACGCTAGCCACTTTAGGCGCGCTTTTTAATAATTTTACCTTCCTAAATACGGGTGCACATTTATGTGACCCAAATTCAAATCTCAACGAAGTCGAAATGTATCAAAAACCGCGGGTGCATTTATGTGACGCGGTTCGAGACACGTTTTCACAACGTTGCAATTCTCTTTAAAATAATAAATAAAGTTCAAAGTCAAAAAGCACATAGGTTAAAACATGTACTAGAATCAAATAAATAAGCCAAATATGACAGTTGAGCGACCGTGCTAGAACCACGGAATCCGGGAATGCCTAACACCTTCTCCCGGGTTAACAGAATTCCTTACTCGGAGTTCTGGTTCGCGGACTGTTAACAGAGTCATAATTTCCTCGGATCGGGATTCAACCGGTGACTTGGGACACCATTAATCTCCCAAGTGGCGACTCTGAATCTTTTAAATAAATCCCGTTTCGATTGTCACTTCAAGTTGGAAATGACTCCCTTATTATCATACACCCTCACCGGTGTAGGAAAAAGGGAAGTGTGACAGCGGCTACGATGAGCGGTTAAGGCTTGGGACGGTTGGAGGGAACTGGAGTGAGATCGCTCCTACTAGGATAGTGGTTGCTTACTGGTTACCTGCTGATAGAAGATGCTACAAACGTATTTGCAAAAACTTAAACATGATGTAGATTCCCTTTGGACCATGAAGGTTGTCTTCGGACGGTTAAAGATGACGTCCTTGGACCATGACGTCCTGGGCCATGAATTATTTAGTGAGGGATTCGCAGGCCATGAAATGGTGTTCTCGGGCCATGAAAATGGTGCCTCCAAACCATGATGCCTTTGAATAATGATATGCAAGTTTGAGGGATCCTCAGGCCATGGCATGGTGTCTTCCGGCTATGAGAATGATGCCTTTAGACTATGACGCATTTGGACAGATTGGCGATGTTTCAGCCTATGAGATGCAATAATATGATGTATCAAGACAAGGCTTAGTCTTCTGAAATGGAGGGCGGAGCTTAGCCCGATTGAAAAGCAAGTAGATAGTAGTAGAAATAGAGCAATATCTGTGCAAAGAGGGACGTTGCTTAGTCCCGTGCAAGTGGGGAGGCAAGGATTAGCCTTATGAAAGTGGGGAGGCAAGGATTACCTCATGCAAATATGGAGGCAAGGATTAGCCTCATGCAAATAGGGAGTCAGGGCTTAGACTCATGCAAGAGGGAGGCAGGAGTTAGCCTTATGCAAATATGGAGGTAGAGCTTAACCTCATGCAAGATTCGGGACAGGGCTTAGTCTCATGCGAATGGAAGGCAATGCTTAGCCTTATGCAGATGTGGAGGTAGATCTTAACCTCATGCAAAGAGAAGGCGGTGCTTAGCCTTATGCAAATATGGAGTCCAGGATTAGACTCGTGCAAATATGGAGTCAGAGATTAGATTCATGCAAGATGGGAGACAGAGCTTAGCCTCATGCAAACATGGAGTCAAGGATTAGACTCATGCAAATATGGAGTCAAGGATTAGACTCATGCAAATGTGGAGTCAGATATTAGACTCATGCAAGCATGGAGTCAATGATTAGACTCATGCAAATGTTGAGTCAGAGATTAGACTCATGCAATTATGGAGTCAAGGATTAGACTCATGCAAATGTGGAGTCAGAGATTAGACTCATGCAAGTATGGAGTCAAGGATTAGACTCATGCAAAATGTGGAGTCAGAGATTAGACTCATGCAAAGAGAGAATAGCAAATAAGGGTAGAGTACGTCTTAGCTGGGATATATTCAGTGTCTGATAGCCGGATGGGTGGTGAATTTGCTTTGTGTATACATGTTTCGCGAATGCTACCGTTACGTCAAATGTGCCTGCGTTCAAAGAAAAATCGTAAGTTTTATGAGGGGGTTGGTTCTTGCTTCGTCTGCCGGCCTTGCTCAGCTCCGCTGTGGAAACCCCCCTTCGAGTTCCCCTAGGTAGCACTTGACCGTTATGAAAATAGAATTTTTGAAAAATATGCATTCATTGATAAAATAGAATCGTTTTGGAAGCGTATTGATATATCAAGTAATTTTTGATGAACTAGCGACTGTGACACATTTCAAAGGCATTGCAGCTCTCTTATGTTGGAATTTTGAGGGTCCTCCTCAAAATTCTGCCCCAGTTTGGCTGATTACTGGCTTCCTGGCATGTGATGGCGCTGGCTGGACTTGCCCCGGAATTTTGAGGATCCCTCTCAAAATTCTGCCCTAGTTTCTAATCTTTGGGGGAAATGAAAATTTTATTATGATATGACCGAACCCATAAGGCTGCCTACGTATCCCCTCTTAAACGGGAATCAGGTCAAGCGTAGTTCAATTACATCAGAAAAGAAATGTGAAATAATCTAGGCATAGTATCTCTTGACTGCATCTGAATTGATTGGTTTTGGCCAGATTTCTCCGTCCATCTCTGCAAGTATAAGTGCTCCTCCTGTCAGGACCCTATGAACCATATACGGACCTTGCCAGTTGGGAGAGAATTTCCCTTTGGCTTCATCTTGATGAGGGAAGATTTTCTTCAATACCAACTGCCCTGGTGCGAACTATCTTGGTTTGGCTCTTTTGTTGAAAGCTCTAGACATTCTGTTCTGATAAAGTTGGCCTTGGCATACTGCGTTCATCCTCTTTCCATCGATAAGGTCCAATGGTTCATAGCTTCTCCTTATCCATTCCGCATCGCTGAGTTCAGCTTCCTGTATGACTCTCAAAGAAGGCATCTCTACCTCGGCTGGGATGACAACCTCGGTAACATAAACCAACATGTAGGGGGTTGCCCCGGTTGACGTGCGAAACTGTGGTGCGGTACCCTAACAGAGCAAAGGATAACGTCTCATGCCGCTGCTTGTGATTTTCCACCATTTTCCTTAGTATCTTCTTAATATTTTTGTTGGTGGCTTCTACGGTTCCATTCATCTGAGGTCTGTAGGCGGTGGAAATTTTGTGCTTGATTTTGAAAGTTTCACATATAGCTTTCATCAGATCACTGTTGAGGTTGGCGGCATTATCAGTAATAATGGACTCAGGAACTCCAAATCGGCAAACAATACGATCCTTGACAAAATCTGCGACGACTTTCTTGGCTACAGCTTTGTAAGATGCAGCTTCTACCCATTTTGTAAAGTAATCAAAGGCTACCAGAATAAACCGATGTCCGTTCGAAGCGGTGGGCTCAATCGGACCGATAACATCCATTCCCCAGGCGACGAATGGCCAAGGTGAGCTTGTTGCATTGAGCTCGTTTGGCGGTACTTTTATCATATCGGCATGCACTTGACATTGAAAGCATTTGCGGACATACTGAACACAATCAGTCTCCATGGTCATCCAAAAGTAAGCCGCCCTGAGTATTTTCTTGGCCAGAACAAAACCATTCATGTGCGGACCGCAGGTCCCAGCATGCACATCCTCAAGTAGCTTAGAAGCTTCCTTCGCGTAGACACACCTTAGTAACCCCAAATCAGGAGTTCTTCTGTACAAGTTCCCTCCGCTGTGGAAGAAGTGATTTGACAATCTCCGGAGTGTGCGTTTCTAAATGTGATTTGCATGTTTCGGGTATTCGCCCTTTGATAAGTATTCTCTGATGTCATGGAACCAAGGCTTTCCATCGGCTTCTTCCTCGACATGAGCACAGTAAGCTGGCTGATTATGGATCCTCACCGGAATGGGATCAATGTAGTTCTTATCTAGATGTTGTATCATGGATGACAAAGTGGCTAATGTGTCGGCAAACTCATTCTGAATTCTGGGCACGTGTCGGAATTCTATCTTTGTGAACCTCCTTTTCAATTCCTGCACATGGTGCAGATATGGCAATATCTTCGAATTCTTGGTGGCCCACTCTCCTTGTACCTGGTGCACAAGCAAATCGGAGTCACCGATCACCAGCAACTCCTGAACGTTCATGTCGACTGCCATGTTGAGCCCTAGTATGCAGGCTTCATATTCCGCCATGTTGTTAGTGCAGGGAATCTCAGTTTAGCAGATACCGGATAGTGCTGACCCGTTTCTGATACCAAAACTGCTCCAATGCCCTCTCCTCTGAAATTTGCGGCTCCATCAAAGAACATCATCCAACCGTCATATGCTTCGGTAATGTCTTCCCCTACGAATGATACTTCTTCATCAGGAAAATACGTTTTCAAGGGTTCATATTCTCCTCCCACCGGATTTTCAGCAAGGTGATCTGCCAATGCTTGTCCATTGACCGCCTTTTGAGTTACATAGACGATGTCTAACTCACTCAGTAGTATCTGCCATTTAGCTAACTTCCCAGTAGGCATGGGCTTCTGAAATATGTACTTCAGGGGATCCATTCTGGATATGAGGTATGTAGTGTAGGCACAGAAATAATGCCTCAATTTCTGGGCTGTCCAGGTCAGAGCGCAGCAAGTGCGTTCAAGCAGAGAATACCGTGTTTCATAAGGTGTGAATTTCTTACTCAGGTAATATATGGCTTGCTTCTTTCTTCCTGTCTCATCATGTTGTCCTAAAACACATCTGAAGGCTCTATCTAACACGGATAGATAAAGTAGCAAAGGTCGTCCTGGTTCTGGCGGGACCAGAACTGGCGGTGTGGATAGGTATTCCTTGATTTTTTCAAAAGCTTTCTGATAATCCTCGGTCCAACTTGTCTCGGCATCCTTCCTCAGCATCTTGAAGATGGGTTCACATATTACTGTGGATTGTGCTATGAATCGACTGATGTAATTGAGTCGTCCCAGGAAGCTCATCACGTTCTTTTTGCTTTTAGGTGGTGGTAACTCCTGAATAGCTTTGACTTTAGTTGGGTCTATCTCGATCCCTCGGTGACTGACAGTGAATCCCAATAATTTTCCTGCGGGAACCTCGAATGCACACTTTGCGGGGTTGAACTTTTAATTGTACCTCCTGAGCCTGTCGAAGAATTTCCTCATGTCTGCTATGTGATCTGCGGCCCTCTTGGATTTGATAATGACGTCGTCCACATATACCTCTATTTCCTTGTGTATCATATCATGGAAGATGGCCCTCATGTAAGTAGCCCCAGCATTCTTTAGACCGAATGGCATCATCTTGTAACAGTATACACCCCAAGGCGTAATAAAAGCTGTCTTCTCGGCATCTTCTTCATCCATCCAGATCTGGTGATAACCTGCGAAGCAATCTACAAAGGATTGGAGTTCATGCTTGGCGCAGTTATCGATCAGGATATGTATATTTGGCAGTGGGAAGTCGTCTTTGGGACTTGCTCTGTTTAAATCTCGATAATCAACACATACTCGGACCTTCCCGTCTTTCTTCGGAACTGGCACAATGTTAGCTAACCAGGTTGGGTACTCAACTATCCTGAGAACTTTGGCTTTGATCTGCTTGGTAACTTCCTCCTTGATTTTCAAACTCATGTCTGGTTTGAATTTTCTAAGTTTCTGTTTGACTGGCGGACACATGGGGTTAGTAGGCAACTTGTGAGCCACTATAGATGTGCTCAAACCGGTCATATCGTCATATGACCATGCGAAGATGTCCTCATATTCCTTTAGAAAACGGATGTATTCTTCCTTCTCTATTGGCGACAAGTGAATGCTAATGCGGGTCTCTTTGATGGTCTCGGCGTCTCCCAAATTTACTGCTTCTGTTTCGTCCAAGTTTGACTTAGGCTTGTTCTCAAAATTCTCAGCTTCTCTGACAATTTCCTCGAGTATCTCATCTTCTTCCTTTGAGTCATTATTCTCATGTCGCGTTGCCTCATTACATGTCATAGTCACTAGTTCATCAGGAAAAGTAATAATAACACTGTAGAAGGGAAAAGTATAAAAATAGTAATGAATAATGATGAAGGACAAATGTATTCGATTAAAACTGAGAAAATTGTTCAAACAAAGCTTGGCTCGGTGGATCGAGCATTTATTTTGAAACGAAGATATCTTAAAACAAATTTGCTGGAAATTTTAAATGCCTAGAACGGCTATAAATTTTGCCAAGCTACCCAGGGACTCGGCGGGCTCGGGATGTTGTGACAGTCCAGCTCCTTTCGCCATAGTCTGAATGGTGAGGCCTTCTTCCTCCTCCTTCTCAATTATTGCACTGCATCGTGTCATCTATTCTGACTTTTCCTTTGCTTCTAGGATCACTTGGAAGAAGAGGAGGTGGAAGACCTTTAGGTATGCTGATGATGCCAGTATGTGCGAACCAACCTCATGGGATCGGAATAATAATAAAAACAAGCAAAAAACCAAAAGGTAACAAGTTAGTGAGGATTCTGAAATGTTTGCAGTATTAAACACATATTGCGGAAATATAAATTCGCGTCTTAATTTGGGAGCCTCGTTGTGCCCGAGGTAGGCCTAGCGGCAAATAAATTTGGAGAACTTTTAATGCCAATAAATGCTTCATTTCATAATATAAAATAGTTGAATCCCAAAATGACACTAAAATAAACTAAGTCACTACTGGCACTTGGCCTTATTACATTTGGAAAGCGAGTAAACCTAATCTATTTGGTCTCAGAAGGACCTTCCTCGGGTTGAATGCTCTCGTTGATCAAATCCTCCAACTCGCGTAGGCTCATTAGTAAGAATGCCTTTGCCAACTGTCCTTCTTCGTTTCCCTCAGCGTTCTGGCAGTCGGTGAATCTCTTCCTCACTTTCCCTTCCAATTCCAACAGGCTGTATTCTAGATATTCAAGCTTCTCGCCAGATTTGGCGGCCCTTTCTTTCCATTCATTAATTTGGTCGCTTTATGGAAGATTCCTCCACCAGTCTAGCAAGAGTGGGGGTATGCTAACCATACCGAATCTGGGGACCTCGTGCCTCATTTTCTGCAAAACAAAAGGTTAGACCTTACCCCCACCAGACTCGACTATTTATACATTTATGATCAACATATCGGCATTTAGTTCTCCAAATTAATGCACAGAACGTGGTTGTGTCCTTTGGGATTATGGAAAACCCGATGGACTTTGGATAGGGCTTATCTTAAAGGATCATTACGTGGACAACATAACCAATCCGACTAGGTTTGACTGGTACCCTCAAGCGGACAACTCGAGGGGGAAGGCACGGAACCGTCGACTGCACCGCTGATCGACTGGTTTTACCGCAAATAAGCCTTTCCGAATTTAAGGGTAGTAAATAGGAAGAGCGCAACCACTCATTAAAGTGTTGCTATAGGATTTGAGACGCACGAGTGGAATATGATGCGAAGCATGATTTATGCAGCAATTAATAACATGTAGTCAAGTATTTTCACGTAGGAAAAAAAAATACAGTATTTAAATAATTGAAAGACGGTTACAGGAAAAAGGAAATAAGGAGACAAATTAGTTTCAGGGCAACAAAGAAATCATAAATGCTTGAAAAATAGACAGATAAATTCAAATAAGGGAGAAGGGTACGGGATAAGCATGCTTGGACTAATTTGTAAAAGACGAGTTCGTTATGGTAAGAGCCTAAAAATATCTCCAGTAGAGTCGCCATGCTGTCGCGCCCCCTTTTTCCCTCCCTTTTTGACGGGGAGAGGTCCGGGTTTCGACATTCACGGGGTGTAATGACTCATTTCCTTTTGGGAATTGGGTATTTGAAGAGTCGCCACCTAACGGATTACTGTGCGTTAGGGCACCTAGAGCGATTAACTCTTGGGTTGGTTTGCATTACCAGAGATTAGGGTAAGGGCTCGAAGTAACCTCGAGGGGAAGGTGTTAGGCACCCCACTTGGTACACAACTGTGGGTCCCGGCCGAACATATATTCACAAATTAGTCCATATAAATGGTTGAATCAAATAAGTTGCAAGTAAAGCACGTTGGGTAACTCAAGTAGTAAGATAAAGGTTTGAACAAAGGTTTAAATAAAGAAAGGATTTGGTAAGGAGGGGTCCTAGGTTGGTTATCCTATAGGATCACCCCCAAGCAATGTCCGGTAAACACTCCTCAATGAGGGGCTACACGTGACATTAGCACGTAGTCATCATATTCCATGTCTACCCTTCCCATCCCCTTATTGGTCATGCAAAGCGAGTGTTTGGTCAATGATTCCTATTGCGTGCTGCTACCCGTCCCTTCTTAATGGTCCTGGAGGGAGTTAGGACCTCTACCTATAGGTGGTTCTAGACGTACCCCTAAGGTTTGAAAATTCTAAGGCGACAGTCAAAAGCATTTAGGACTTTCACACATAATGGGAACAATTAAGAGGCTCAGAGTTTCCTCCTCAAACAAACACGTAAGCAGCACGACTCAAGCACAGTTAAGGTCTTTTATTAATCAATGTCCTAAAGCAGGATATCTAAATGAATATACAGAAATAGACAAACCCTTTCTAGACTCAGAAGTTACACCCTAGTAGTTGCCTAGGGACTCTTTTTAAAAACATGTTAGGCTCAGAAAACATCGAGCGATAGGGACAGTTTCAGAGAATGCAGTTTTGAAAACGCCCTAAAGGCTTGCCTATACGCAGAATACTGATGTCTATATTAATACGGAAAAAAACAGGTTTTGAAATAAACATCCTTTAATACCTATGGGCATGATATCTAATGAGATTGAGGCAGTTTGAAAGAACTTGTTTTAGGAAATGCTTGATGCTTAATAGAACCAATTCAGAAACGAACTAGGCGTGATCAAGTCGATTTATTAGACTAAATCAATAGACACAATTGTGAGTAGAGCTCTATATGCATGATATCTAA
The DNA here is from genome assembly GCF_001879085.1 of Nicotiana attenuata. Classification (NCBI taxonomy): domain Eukaryota; kingdom Viridiplantae; phylum Streptophyta; class Magnoliopsida; order Solanales; family Solanaceae; genus Nicotiana; species Nicotiana attenuata. The sequence continues at coordinate 83,839 of NW_017670619.1, forward strand.
GCGTAATGCTGATTTTAACGATTTGCAGGTATGGAAACATACATAAATACTTGTTATAACTGAATCTGGATTAGGTCCTATAGGCATGGCATCTATTATTAAACTGATTTTAAGACATGATTGTTTGGAACCTATATGCATGGTTTCTAAACATGAAAGAATGTAAAACCTTATAGACATGGTTTCTACTTGATGAGCTAACAAACTTAAAAGTGAAATCCTATGGACATGATTTCTATTAGGCAAAGCAATCAGATTAAAGAGTAAAATCCTATGAGCATGTTGTCTATTCAGAGCAAATAGACTTTAAAAGTAAAGTCCTAGGAGCAGGATTTCTACCGTATTACCCCATAAAGTATGCATCTAACCACCTTTTTTTACTAAATACCCCAATATCTGTTTACAAATTATTACATGCCAATGAATGAATTACATAAATAGAAATAGAAAATCAAGAAGCTATTCTATAGGGAGCCTTCAATTAGGCCCAGATTTTCCAAAGCCTCCAATGGCCTCATATGCCTCAGTTCCATAGACAAATCAGAGTCTAGGTGCATCAAAGTTCCCTAAGGATCTCAAGGATCCCGGGCAGTGCTTACACCTAGACTTAGTAACCAAAGATTGAACAAGTGCATTGTGGATAGGCCAGCCTCAGTATGCCAGAGTTCAGAGGGTTCTCAAAAGGATCGCAAGGCAGTACACATACTAGAGGGGGCAGAACTTATTGACTAAGAGTAGAGTGAGAAGTGATGGACACAAATTGAAAAGGTTTTAGTAGGAAACTGTATTTAACAAAAAGTCTTTTCTTTTGAAAATAATGTAGTAGAACAACAGACACTTGTTTGAAGAGATGAACAGAAGTCAAAACACCTTAGGACAGTTTTATACATATCTAGTTCACAGAACCAAGTAAATCCAGCAGTCACACACAGGGGTCAAGGGGTTTGGGATACATAGAACATTTGCCTGCAAACACATAACCCAGCAAAGGTCTAGGATTGGTTTGGACATGCTCAGAAACAGCTGACACTGGCATAGTCACAAAACCAGACATGAAGAACACAACCATATAGAGGGGTGAATGGGATTTGGGAATTCATGGGATATAGGATGGTAAGTACACAACAAGTAAGAGATAGGACATGCTCAGAAATACACATAAAGGGGAATATACTGATCTAAAGGAAGGGGAAGACATAATAACATGCTGATAATGCAACTCTTAACTAAAAATTTCACAACAAAACCATAAATAAAAGCAAACTAGAAACAAGAGGAACTGAAACAATAAGAGAATCATGTTGTTGTTGGAACTTTAAATTGAAACTAGGACATACCAGTGAAGGGGAGAGTAAGCAGAATGAAAGAACAAGAGAGCAAAAATGGTTAGCCTTGGCTTGCAGCCGGCTAACTTAGAACAGTAGCAAATAGCACAAGAGAGAGCAGAGATTTTTTAGTATGAGAGATAGTTTTGAACCCAAGCGTTCGTATCTTGTGCTAATGAAAGATTAGAGTATTTATAGCTTGAAAACAGGTAGCAAATAAGGTAAGAATCATAGAAGCATGGTAATTAAGGAACTCAGAATCAGTCAGTCAAAAAATCAAGGCAAGTACTCCCTTAAGTCAAGGGAATTAATTCAAACGGTAAGAACCAGTAGCATATAAGGCAAGAAAAATTAGTACATGACTAACAAGGAGAGAATCAAGGTTCAGTAAGCATAGGGTAGTCAATTAGGCCTAAGTTCGGAAAACTCCAATTAAGGAAATAATTCAGTGAGAATAAAGTAACACATCAAATAAGGTAGGGGGATCAGTCAATTTAAACAGACAAGGTACAATTTTAGGGTTTTAAAAGAAAATCTTTCAATCAAACCATCAAATAAGGAAATCAGAATCAATCAAGAGAGAGTTATGATTCTATACTTCAACGTATAAATAGAGAAGAACAAACAGACGTAGCAAACAGGCAAGGTCAGCAATATCGACAGAAAGAGGCAAGAGATGAACAATCAAGATGAACACAATCACATAGAGGTGATATAAGGAGGCTAGGGACTCAGTAAAACCTATTCGAAGCACGGTAACCACAAAAACTTAACAAGAATTAAGCAGTCATGCTAACACACAGAACCAAAACAAAGAAGATCTAAAAAAAATTTGGGCTTTTAACATAGGCGAGTTGAAAAAGCAGTAAGAACATAGAATCAGTCAAGATATGCAAGGATAGAAGTTTCAAACATAAAGAATCAGTTTAAACAAAGTGTATAAGAAGTTCCGAAAACCCTAGCTTTAGAAGAAAGTAAAACAACTCGCAATCGATGATTTTTTTTATTTGCAAAAGAAGTATGAGAATAGTGTAAAACATAGAAAGAAACAGACTTGAATCGTCAAAAATAGCACAGATCTAGGAGATACAAACGAAAGTTAGGGTTTCAAAGGAAACCCAAATAGAAACGGAAGAACCTGCTATAAACTTCAAAGATCGTAACAAATATGGTGTGATTTTGCCCAAAATCACACCGGAGAAGCCATAAACAAACAAAACAGCAACCTTAGATACAAGTCGGCATGGCCCAGGGCCCTTGAAGGCCTCAGAGATGATGAGCAAGGCGATGGAGGGACCACTGGAGGCTTGGGGTTGAAAGGTGGTCGCCGGAGAAAACTGGAGAGGGAGGCGGTGGTTGAAGAGGGGTTAGGTTTAAGTTGAGAGAGGAGAGAGGACGACAGCATCTGAAGGCGGCGGGTATGGAAAAGTGATTAGGGTTAGGGGGTCGTTTAGAATTAAAAAGGAAAGAATGAACCAGGGTCGTTGATCTTTTGGATCAACGGCCAGGATCTGATGGGTTTTGGGTCGGGTAGGTGTAATTAGGGCCTGGGTGGGGTATTTTAATCCGAAATTGGGATGGGGTATTGGGCTTAATTTGGCTATAATTGAAAGCCAAATCTGGCTACAATTTAAATAGCCAATTCTCCCTATTTTAATTTATAATAAATAATAAGTAGTTTCTGGAAAATAATTTAATGTGACAAGATGATTTGAAATATATAATTATCATTTTAAAAATGTAGGGACCAATTTCATGCATATAAAATGTAATTATACATAAAAGGGCTAATATTGCAATTATATGCAATTTAGCTTGAAAAATACCAAATGCAATTATAAAAAATGCATAAAAATATATCAACCATATTTTGGCATAAGTATAGAGATTAAATGAATAAATCATCATAACAATAATTTGGGAAATAATTATTGGGGATTTTATGAATAAAAGGGAAGAAAATAAATCAATTTAAATCCTTAGAATCATGGAAAAAATTATAAAAACCTTGTGCATGCTTATATATGCATATATATGCTATTTGAAGGTATTTATGCATATCTAAAAATATATAGGGAAAAATTGAGTATCAACACACATAAGAAGATAATTTTGAAGAAGCAGATTTAGTGAGCCAATCCTGGCGAGAGGAACAAGCTCAACTGATAAAATCTCATGAGTATCTTCGTGATAGTCTGTCAAATATTACAGAACAGCTGATAGATGAAAGAACCGAGTCAGGCAATAGATAGACCAATTTGGCTCAGATATCCATGACCTGCAGGCTCAATTGAATAAAAAGGTTGAGGCGTCTGATGCCCTACAACCAATTGTCGTAGATACTGGCCAACTTATGGAGCGGAAAGAGGAATTCCAACTATTCAACCAAATTATTAATGATGCCAAGGTTGACGAAGTGCGCAAAATTGAGGATGTCAAAAATAATGCAGTTTTGGAGTTGGAGCGTATTGGACCTCATTCTAATCACTTTTCAACATTGTGTTTGGCTGGTGACATGGAAATTGATCCATTAGAGTGTCGCGCCCCCTTTTTCCCTCTTTGCATCGAAAAATCGGGTTGGTGACATTTGGTTGGGACAACTCTTTCCTTTTGGGATAGGGGTTTGCAATTGAAGAGTCGCCACCTAATGGTTTAAGGTGCATTAGGACACCTATAAGGTTCAATTCTAAGTTTGTTTGATAACTAGAGATAGGGTAAGGGCTTGAAATTATCCTAAGGGAAGGTGTTAGGCACCCCTCAGGATCCACTAGTGTGATTCTCGGCCAGATAGTATCTTTGTGAATTTGTGCAATTAACAAGTAAACAAACAAGGCTCAAATAAGAGGGGATTTTAAATACACGAATGTTTGTAAGTGATAAAATAAAACAAAGTTTTGAAAGAGTTATAATTAAACATGCTAACGAATATAAAAGGGGGTCCTAGGTTTATTTGTAATATGGATCACATCAATGCAATACCCGGTAATCACTCCTCAAAAGAGGGGCTACACGTGGTATTAGCACACCGGTCATCACATCCATATCTAACCTTCCCACCTTTTTAAGGTATTAAAGCGCGGATTGGTTTCGACCTCTATTGCATGCTATTACCCGTCCCATTCCTATCAGTCCCGAAGGAATTTAGGACTACTATTCCTATAGCGGGAGGATTTTAGGCTGACTTTTGGGTTTTAAAGGTAAAAAGACTAAGGCGACATTCAAAACACATAGGACTGCATATTAGGGGGAACATGTAAACAACTAAAGGCTCATATATACCTCTTCAAGTAGAGCACATAAATAGCATGACTTAAAACACATTTAAGGTCAGAAGTACTAAGACAGGGGAATTTCAGATGTTGAAGGAGACCCATTTATTACATAACTCAGATAAGAAGTCCGAATCAGGCCTGCCTGCTGGTTGCAGCGGTTGCTAATTAAACAAAGGCGGATTCAATTTTATCGTTATTACCTAAGGCTTGCCTAAGTGTGTATTGATGATACCCTATAAGCATGATACGTATTACTGATTCCAAAAAATGGCAAAGCAGTGAGAGTTTTAAACGAGTAATTTGGATCCTATAGGCATGCTTTCTAAACCGCATTAATGAAATTTGTTTAAACTAATTCAACGTAGTACGAGTCAAACTGATTTTAACTAAACTGGTTTCAGATCCTATAGCCATGGTATCTAATTGAGTAGGCAGGATTTATTTGATCATAGCGAAACTCCTATAGGCATGACTTCTATAAAAATACTGATTTTAATCCTGTAGACACGACATCTAGTTTAGAAACTGATTTTAACTTGTGGGCATGATGTCTGATTATAGCCATAAGACCCTATAGGCATGATTTCAAAGTGTGGAAGTAAACATGCAGAACTTTACTAATCAGATCCTAAAGGCAGGATATCTACCCTTAAAACATGCATAATTATCCCATCCCTTTTCACTAACCAACCCTAATATTCGTTACAACTTATTACAGACCAAAATACTGAATTACAGAAGAAGTATAAAATAAGAAGTTACAACCATAGGAAGCCTGATTCTGACTTCCTCTCTGAGTTATGGAACAAACCACCTCAAATGCCACTTGTTTCAAATACTTTCTCAAACCTGGGTGTGTCAAAGTTCCCTAAGGGTCTCAAGGGACCCCGGGCAGTGCTTACCCAGGTTTGCATAACCAGATAGAGATGAGTGCAGTGTGGAAGGGCCAGCCCTTATGTGTCCAAGTTCAGAGGGAGCTCATGGGTCCCAAGGTAAGGCTCACACAAGAGAGGCAGAACCTAAGTTCTAAAAGTATAGTGGAAGTGCAGAAACAAAGATTTTATTTAAAACTGGGTTGAGAATAGTAAGGGGTAAGGGTGATTTGAAAACAATAGTAGTAAAACTTAAATTACACAGAATCAGTAACTGCACAAAAAGGGTCAGGTTTGGGACATGCACAACAATAGATGATGTTGGCATGCCCACAAACCAACCAGAGACACAAGCACATAGGAGGATATGGGGTTTGGGATTCATAAGTCAGCAAGTCACATAATCAAGTGACCGATAGAGTGCATACATAAGGGAACACATTAATTTAGAAAGGGGAGGGAGCAGATTACAGCATGCTTAGTAATGAAACTTGATTGCATACACATAAGCAGAAACAGGCAAGAGTGAAGGAAACAGTTAAAGAAACATGTTGTTGTTGATGCTTGAAGATTAAATAGGACATACCAGTAAGAGGCAAAGTGCACAAAGAAAAGTAAGTTAGTTTCCACAGCCTAGCCTTGGCTTTCAGCCGGCTAGACAAGGCAGTAACACAAGTAGTAACAGAGAAAAGAGAGAGAGTTTTGAGTGAAGTGTGTGTTCTGAACTCAGATGGTTCGTCCGTGTCTTTGAAAGAAGAGGGGTGCAGGGTATTTATAGTTTTTTTGAAAACGAGTGAAGGAGAGGTAATAAGTAAAGTCTTGATAAAACATGGAAACAATCACAAGTCAGAATCAATTACCCAAGTGATTCCCCTTTAATTAAGGAATCACTGTCTAACGGGTAGCAGCAGGTATAATTAAGGAAAGAAAATCAGTTTGGAAGCAGACTGATTATTGCCATATAAGGGGTAGTAAAAGCATGCAGTGAACAATCGAGTCTAAGTACAAAAATATGCTTATTTTGGGAAAGAAATCAGCAAGGTAAAACATCACAGTAAAGGGAAAAGAATCAATTAATTTTAAACAGGCGAGTGAAATTAGGGTTCATAAAAGGAAAGTTTTTGAAATCAGTCACAAGATTAAGATCAATCAAGGAAGAATATGCTCCTGCACTTCAGTATATAAACAGAGTGAACAGACACATCAGACATGCGAGGCCAAGCACATTGGCAAAAGAAACAACATACAATAGTAGCAGAAATAAGCATAGGATTCAGTAGTGAACAAAGTTAGATAGTCAGGGCTCACACGTATAGCCAAAGTGAAGAAGGGAGTCAAAACAAGTAAAGGTCTCACAGTAACAGCTGAGGAAACCCTTTTGAGAAATTAGGGTTTCAGCCATAGTCTAGTTGAAAGATAGTAAAAATCAGATAAGTCACATAAAGAAAAGAGAGTCTGAAACAAGAACTTTCAATCGGGTCAAGTATGCATTCAAACAAACAATTTTAGACCCAAAGACCTAGGGTTTTCAACAATAATCGAGTTTAAAAGATGGTAAAACAAATAAGTCAAACAATAACTTAATCAAACCAGTACACATCTAATCAAACAGCTTCAGAACTCGAATGAGACCCACAAAGGAATTAGGGTTTTCAACATGCTGACTCAGATAGAAGAACAACATGAGCAAAACATAACAGAATCACAAACAACATTAAAAATCGGAGAAGAGATCTTTTGAAAAACTTAAAGGAAAACCTTAACCAAAAGTTGTTTTGAAAGAAAAGTTGAAGAACTTTCGAGAAAACACTTGACATTCACAGCAAGTACAGATCTAAAGTAGATCTGAAAGAAAATCCAAGGATCTTAAAGATTAGGGTTTCGAAAAACCCAGAAAAGGTGAGAAAGGCCTTGAAAGTTACTGATCTAACCAGGAGAGTCAAGGATCTGACTCGAACAGCCATGGCTGGCCGGAGAAAGGTCAGGGATGACCTGAGAAAAGCCATGAACCGCAGTCGAACAAGGACTGGACTAGGTTCCTCCGGGGACTGGCCATGAAACCACATTAACAAAAACCCAAGAGTCATGGGAGGCTACCACACATCTCCAATGGCCATGGGAGGCCATGGATTAGGCAGGGTTTAGGGTGGATTAGGGTGTAGTTTGATGGTGGCGGCTAGGGTTCGTGTTAAGTTTCAGAGAGAGTTGAGAGAGAAGAGGGATTCAGAGGCGGCGGTTGGTGAGAAATGAGGTAGGGTAAGGGGTCGTTTGGGGTTAAAAAAGAAAGGGCGTATAGGAGCCGTTGATCTAAATGATCAACGACTAGGATTAAAGGGGTTAGGTGGGAGTCCGGGTTGGGTTGTTTAAAAGGGTTAGGGGTCGGGTTTGAATGAAATTGGGCCGGGGGGGAAATTGGGTCTGATTTGGGGTTCAATTTAGGCTATCATTTAAATAGCCATTTTCCCCTTTTAAAATTATAAAAAATAGTAAATTAATTTCTAAAACCAAATTAAAAGCACTAAAATGACTTATAGCATATAATTTTTAATTTAAAAATACTGGACTTAATTTTCATGGATATAAACGCAATTAAATCCTAAAAGAGGCCAATATTGCAATTATATGCAATTTAGCTTTAAAAATACTAAATAAATTTGCAAAAATTATCTTAGCTATATTTCAGCATAAATGTGAAAGTCCAATAAATGAATTACCAAAGAATAATAATTTTGGAAATCATTATTGGTTTTTTTTTATGGATAAAAAATGGGGAAATAAATTGATTTAAAAACCCTTAAAAATTAAGAAAAAATTATAAAACATTTGGACATACTTATATACGCATACATATGCTATTTTGAAGGTATTTTGCATATTAAAAAATATATAGGGAAAAATTGGGTATCAATAGATGAGGAACAAAGTGTTTATATTCTGAAATTTGTCATACCAAGGAGACAAAATGACATCCCTCATTTAAAGGACAAGAAGTGCAAGATGCGATATCTATTGCTTGGTTCCTTTATTTTTACACCACCGTCCCAGGAATGTGACAGAAAAATCGATGCAAAACTGGGGGCTCAATTCATATCCTAAGAGTGGAAGGAAAAGTGGTGAAAGTGATGGCGGCGTGCCGCGGCGTTAAATAAGGCGCTTGTTGGGAGGAAATCCTATTCTTTTTTTTTTCTTTTTCGTTTTGTTTATTTTTTAATTGTGTTATTTTTTGTAGTGTTGTTTTTGTATTTTGTAGGAGTAGGAGCATGGAGTCAAAGCCAATAGCCGAGTGCAAAAGCGAGCAGGTGTTTGAAACTGAGTATGAGGTACCCGCACAAAGAATCATACCTGGGAGAAGTCTGAGTATCCTGTGAGCTGCTAATACTTCGGCCTTTGGCCTACTAGGGAGTCTCTTTTAACCTTTTATAATTTTCACTGTGCATTGAGGACATTGCACAATTTTAAATGTGGGGTGAGGAGATTGTTTGGGCGATTTTCTATGCTATCTTAGCTTAGTTGTAGTATTCTTTCTTAGTATAGGGGTTTTTGTAAAAAAAAATTGAAAAAAAACGAAAATTGAGAAATAAAAATTCATAAAATTTTGGACTTTACCTTACGATAGATCTCTTGGACATCTTTCTTGAGGGATTAAGGTCCAATAAAAAAAATATAAAAAGATTTTTTTTCTTTTCTAGTTAGTTTTAGTTAGGTAATAATCCCCCTTGGTTTTCTTTGTGCATCGGTTCTTTTCCATGGGATATAACTTAAACCGGGTAAACTTTTTTATTCTTAGGATTATATTTTTTTTTTAGGAAAAGAAAAAGAGAGAGAAGAAAAAAATTTATGACTTGTTTGATACTAGCATATTTAGGCCTGAGTTTGAGTAGTACTTTCCTCTGAGTGCTTGAGTAATGAATAAAATAGCAGACTTTCTGACACTTAAGCTCAGGGTTGTGACTTTGTATATAGCTTATTCTTATTTGTCGTTCTCTATGACCCTGTTTATCTTAGAGTGGAATTGATCCATCTTGATTGAGACTTGTGCCATGTGTGGTGATAAGAGGATTTCTTACATATATTTCATATTTTGCAACTTAGTCTAGAACTTGCCCTGCATGTTATTGAAGCGAAATACAAGTGTTGCTCTGTTTAGAAGATGATATAGGCTTTCTTTGATATGTCTTGTGAATTTTAGCATGTTCAGATATTGTACCACTAGTTAGACCTTTGAGCCTATAGCCTTTTGTTTGGAAGCCGTATTTTTACCTTGATCCTTTTGTTGAATCCCTAGTTTTGCACCCTGCTTCCTTGAGCACTATTTCTTAGACTGTGATATTAATTGTGAAATTTGAAGAAAATTGTTAAGTAAAAAATGGTGACCAACAATAGCTGAAAAGTGATCAAAAGACCCTCTTAAATAGAATACGACATGAAGAAAAAGAGAATGAAAAAAAATTGCTTCGAAAAAAAATGAAACATTCTTGATGTGAGGGAAATACTTGTGAAACAATTGATGAAGAGAAGGCTGAAAAATAAAGTGAAGAGTAGAAAATAATGGGTGATGAAGTCTAAAAATGCAAAGTGCTTAGGGAAGTGTAAGTCACTATTATGCAATTCTCCTACCCGTCCCTTAGCCAACATTACAACCCGTTAAAGTCCTATTTGATTCTGTTTGAGCATACTTAATTAGTAGAGGTGTACATAATGGGCAAGCCTATGGTTCTTTGTGCATACATGTGAATTCTTTGTGAGTGCGAGAGTTGTTCTTTGATGCTAAGTCCTTAAATTATATTCATTCTTTGATTTGAGTGCATGGACTATTTATTCTTGTGAGGGCACTTGTTACATGATAGATAGGTGATGTTATTAGCTTCTTTGACAAAGTAGGTGAGCGAGCTTAAATTTGGTAAGTTAGAGTCCGTCTCTGAGGTTAGGAGGTTAAAAGTTTGTTGTTTGTTTGTGACTTGTATATCTTGCAGGATGATTAGGAAGTGTATGTCTGATGGTTTGAGTTGCCATAGGGCCTAATGGTTAGTACCAACCGAAGTGGTGGTGTTTCTAGGCTAGATTTATTGAGAGTGATTTTAATGCTTACTCGAGAACGAGCAAGAGTCTAAGTGTGGGGTGTTGATGTTCGGCCAAACATATATTTAATCATTATTTCCTCATATTCTAGTACTCTTAATCATCTTTTGAGTATTAATTATATTATTTTATGCTTAATATTATATTTTACTGTGTAGGAATAAAGCAGTGTGAAGATGAAGAGATTTGGAGCAAAATTGAATAAAACGCGAAAGAAAAATAAAGAAAATCAAAATAATAAAAATAGGGGGGACACCCTTTGGGTTTTGNTTTGTCCCCCCAAGTGGAGAAAAAAAAAACAAAAGAGAAGTTATACTTCAAAAGTAAAGCAGCAAGGAAGTTGAACGTAAAATTGAGAAACATTACTGCCTCCAGCGCCAGGGTTAGCGCTAGGCGCTGCCCTGGACGTTGGAGTCGGGAGTTTTCCTATTTCGTCCGGGACAATGTTATTTCGGCCCAAGACCTCCTCAACTCGTATATAAGGAGTCCTAAATCTAATTTGGAGGGGAGCTAACATACTTTGAAGGAGAATTCACGTGGAGGAACACACACTACGCTTGGAGGAGGCTTCTACCTAGTTTTTCTTCTCTTCTCTTCCTTTAATTCATAGTTTATTTGTTCTAGAGTCGTGGGGTGCTACATGAACGTTGTGGTTTGAAGCATTGAATTGTTCTTCTTATTTTATCATATTGGTTTATTTATTCAATCTTGTGCTTAATTATTTGATTGTTTGATCACCAATTGAATACTATCTACGAATCTAGGATTGAATCGGGAGAAGGAATTCTAGATTGCATATAAGATTGAGTAGAGCAAGATCTTAACTCTGAGGGGGAGCGGATTTGCGGTTAGGATAGGAATATACCTAATTGCCCTGCTTGGTTACTATACAGGAATTATTAATGCGTTCTTGTTAATTCTAATTCCATAGGAATATAGGCGTTAGGTTAGCTTGAATAGGTGAGTTGTACTTCGGGAGAAGGCAACGAGTAATATTAACCCTATCAATCAATGAACTAGATAAATTAATTAGATAATTTAGGTAGAAGACTCAACGGGACTGTTAGCTGACCCATAGCTCTAGAATATTCTCTCCCATTGAATCCGTCTTTAAGTTTGTCGTTGTTTTCTTTAATCTCTTAATTTGTTACTCTAGATTAAATTTTAGTTAAATATTCATACTTTAGGATTCGCTTGACTAGATTAATTGTTTGATTTAATTTAGTTGATAGTTAATCACAAGTCCCTATGGGTACGATATCTGGACTTTCAATCCTATATTACTTGTCGATCACGTATACTTGCGTGTGCGTTTGGGAGCAACAATACCTTTTTACTAACTCATGGCTTAGAAAGATGTTGTCAATAATTACTCTTCCAGGGACAAAAGCAGATTGAGTCTTATCTATGAGATTATCCATAACTCCTTGTAGTCTACTGGTCAAGATCTTTGAGATGATTTTGTAGAGGGTGGTGCAACATGAAATAGGTCTATACTCCTTGATAGTAGCAGGATTTCTGACTTTAGGAATTAAAGTTGGCTTAAACATCTGTGATGTCTGAAAGAAATCCAGCACAGCTTGTGTTACCTCCTCCCCTATGATATTCCAAGACTTTTTGAAGAAAACTGCATTGAGACCATCATATCCTGAGGTCTTCAAATCATTTATATCTTGTAAAGCTTCCCATATCTCTTGTTTTGTGATAGGGTGGATCAGTTTAACTTGTTGTTCTCTTGTGAGCATTGCCCCTCTTTTCATTACATTTGGATCTATTGTTGGGATTGCAGGAGCATTTGACCCTAGCAATTGTTTATAGTATCCAAGTATTTCTGTCTCTATTTCCTCCTCCATATGTAACTACACCCCTAGATCATTCGTGAGCTCATGAGTTCCATTCAAATTGTTCCTATTCTTCATATGAGAAAAGAAATATGCAGAGTTGGTATCTCCAACATCAGCCACTGTACCCTTGATCTTTGCCTATAAATGCTTTCCTCTACCAGTATCCATTTCTCTAATTTACTCTTTAGTTCCTTTTCTTCCTCAATTAAATCTGTATTCAGCATTCTACAGCTCATTTTCTCTTGCACTTCCTGCAGTTCCCTTCTAATTACATTGATTCTGTCCTCAACACCTTTGTAGTGTTGAGTGTTAAGCCCCTTAATAACCTGCTTAACTCTTTCTAGTTTGTTCCATACTCCCTGTATCTTTCTATCTTCTCCAGTTGAGTTTCATGCTTGATCTACTTCTTGTATAAATTGAGGATGCTCAGCAATGCAGTTGAAAAATCTAAATGGACTAGTTTCTTCCTCTGCATTTGTAAAATCATCAATTTAAGTGGAGAATGATCATAGAAAGATGGCTCTAGGATTTGTATACTCATAGTAGGCATTGTCATCATCCAGTCTATGTTTACCAATCCTCTATCTATTCTGCTCTATGTATGGTTATTTGTCCATGTGTAATCCTTTCCCACAGTAGGTAATTCATTCATTCCTGTATCGCTAATGAATTCCCTAAAATCCTTTGTTTCCATATCTTGTATTATAGTTCCATGTTGTTGATCCTGACTAGTCAATATTGCATTAAAATCTCCCATTACCAGTCATGGTCCTTGATGCAAGCTATTTATCTGCCTCAATTTCTCCCACATACCCAACCTATCTTTTATAGTATGCAAACCATATATTGCTGTAAATCCAAATGCTAGTAATCTTGTGTGTGTTCTGACCTGTCCATGTATGCATTGGCCATCTATGTCAAATGGATCAAACTCAAAGATTCTGGGATCCCATAGTATCCATATTCTACTCTTATTGTTGTTGCTGAAATTAGATATCCACTGCCATCCAGGAGCAATTTTACTGATTATACTGCTAGCTTTCTGTTCCTTTATACTATGTTCTACTAAGGCTATCACTGCCTTTTCATTTTACTCTATGAACTCCTTTATCTCCTTTTGCTTGTATGCTTTATTTAACCCTCTAACATTCCATGTGATCACACTTATAATGGTATGAATTGGGTATCATGATATATCTCCTGTGCCCCTTAACCCCTCAGCTGCATACTGCTTGTTCCTGGTTCATATGTTGCTTATTCACTTCCCAAAGATTGGAATCCATTATTGCCACCTAGTGTCTGACCTTCAGCTTGCTTTGCTTTGGCCATTCTTGCTGCTGATTTTCCAGTAACTGTTGTCCACCCTTCTTCTTCAGGTTGTTTTGCATTTGCACTAATCTGCTCTGTTCTATTCTCCAGTGGTTTTGTTATTTCCATCCTCTTTTTTTGCTCCTTCTCCTGATTATTGTCTTTAGGACCAGCTTTCTCAGTCTTCTGCCATACTTATTTGACTTTGTTTTCTCTTCCTCTATATGCCTGCCTTTGTGGTTGTTGAACTATTTTTTCTTTGCAATTGTGTCCTATCTTTAGACATTTATTGCAGTATGTTGGCTCCCAATCATAGCTTATCTCTTGTTCAATAGTATCCCCATTGGGTCCTGCATCTTCACTCTTCTAGGGAGGGGCTTTGTGATGTCCATCTCAATCAGCATTCTCGCATAAGAAATTCTAACTGTACCAGTTGTACAATTATCACCATACACTGGATTTCCCAAGGCATTCCCTATCTTGCTTAGTGCCATCATACTCCGGCAATTAAGGGGAAGATTTGGGAACTTCACCCATAAAGGAATGGTTCTCAACACTTCATCATGCAAACTAAAATCTCATGTCCATGCTTTCATTACAATGGGACGGTTGTCAATAGTGTGAGGCCCAGTATATAACACTTGGTTCCTTTCTTTCAAATTTGCAAATCTGATTACAAAATAATCTTCATTATGATAATAGATATGAGGTTTTATGGAGAATTTACGTATTGAATTAAGGAATCGTTCCATTGCTCCTATGGAAGGTGAATCCCCAATTACATACAGTATAATTGTTGTGCTCCATTTTGCATTTTCCTGCTCAACATTCTTAAGATCTAATTTCACAATTTTCTCCCCATCTTGAATCATCGGTGCAATATATTGAAGATTCATGCCTCTCATTGCCAACGTATTCCCTGCTACAACATTTGCCTATGATTGATTTCCATTTACCTTCTCTAATTGTTCAGTACCTTTGAGGATTTCAACATTATCAGCTTTGCATGACACTGTTTCATTGCTATTTGGCGTATTCAAGTTCGTTTGTGTCTTCCCGCTCCCAGATCCACAACCTAGTCCACTATTAGCTACAGGTGTAGCTATCACTGCTTTCATCTTGCAAGTTTTGATTGCTGGATCTGACTCTAGCTTGCTCTGCTCACTCACCATGTCCTCGGAGTAGTGTTGCCTGTTGGTTCCTCAATTCTCACCCCTTTTGGTGAGACAAACAGCTCCATAACTGCCTTCCTTGCGTCTGATGATCTCGGATCAGTAGTCGGAATCTTCATAAGATTCCGTTTAGGTCGTCCTCTTCCTCCCGTGGCTTCCAGCTTCGTACGTTAGCAATGCCACGTTTATGTGCGCCGAGAGAAAACGTGGAAGAAAGCGTCTTTGCAGGATTGATTCTCCCTAAATTAGTAATAGTGCAAAAGTTACTGTTGTTTATAACTTAAAGCTTTTAAACAATATTCACACATTTCAAGATATCATACTAGATTTAATTTTAAAAAATTAGCTATCTACTTTGGTATGTCATTTAACCTAAATAAAGCGCACAAAACGTAAACTCTATTATCATTAAAACAACAAAAACACAAGACAAGAGTGAGTTGCACAAATATATTCTAGAAGCCGAAACAAATGTCTTATCCTGAAAGGTAGCCTTATCATTTCACCTTTAGATTTAACCTAAATTCCAAGTTGTGATTAAATCTCTCTTTTTTATTTCTTTCTTTACTTTATGGATGGAGTGTGGCCTGTGGGAGAGCTAATCTGAGATCACGGAAGGACCTGTTAGGCCAAGCTTTTAAGAGGTCAAAAGTATTTTTTTTTTAATCAAAAAAGTACTTTTTGAAAAATTTAAGGTGTTTGGCCAAAATGAAAAAGTACTTCTTAGCAGCAGCAGAAGCAATTTTTCTGCTTCTGAGGAGAAGCTACAAATTCTAGCTTCTTCCAAAAAGCAGAAGCAGAAGCAGAAAGTTAATTTATTCAAGACAAAAATAACCTTACAATAAATTTATATTTTTCAAATTATCCCTCATTAATTTAATTTTGTCTTTTTCTTTTCCTTTTTTTTTTGCTATACATTTATTCTCTTTTTTATTTTAAAATCAAATTTTTATTCTCTTTCTCCTATTCTTAAGAGTAGATTTTAAATTTATATCGAATGTTGTATTTTGACATATTTAAACTATAATGTAAGTAATACCAAACACTCAATATTATTTCTTTGGAATAACTATATTTTATATTAATTAGAATTTTAATTTATATTTTTACTTTACGTTTTATATTTTAATTGAATTCTTTTCTAATAAATATTTAAATTTATTTTTCTTTTCTAAATAATACAAATCGCAAATTGAACCTTTACTATCCTTTTTCGCAATTTGATACTTAAAAGTGCTTTTTTAAAAGATTGGCCAAATACGATGAGCTTGCAAAAAGCACTACTCAACACAAACTACTTATTTTGCAAAAGTACTTTTTTATAAAGCATTTTTGAATAAAAGCGCTTTTCAAAATAATTAGTTTTTGACAGCTTATCCAAACGGGCTCTAAAAAAACTCATTGAGTGGTGGATTATTTGAGCACTACGTCTCTTTCTGCTTCTCTCAATAAGTGCGTGGTCTTCTTTGAGTTTTCACCTTTTGGAAACGGAAACCGCCTCATATTTCATTATTCAGCGTGACAATGGAATTAATTTATCAAAATACAAAATTGTATAGTCGACAAAAACTAATTGTATTCGTTAGTCAAAAAGTGTAAAATATATAAATTTTTTTGTATATAATACATGTATTTACAAATAAAATATACAACTATTATTTTTGGAGAGGTTAAAATTTGTACAAAAAGATACTATATAAACTAGTGGTGAATTACGATTGATAAACGATAGCTGTGTGTTAGTCCAAAATAAGATGAAATAGACTAAATTGAATCCCCAAATCCTATTTTATTCATTTATTTATGTAAACTCTTTGAAATATGTAGTTGCGTGAAGGAGGTTATAAACTCTCTTGAAAACAATTTTGTGAAGGGCGTTCTATATTATTAGTATATATCTTCTTATATGTGTAGTTTTGACATTTTACGGTTTACATGTATACTCATTTTTCTTCGTTTTAAAATTATTTTGACGGACTTGACTTTTGAAAAAGATTGACAGATTAAAGTGTAACTTGGTGTAAGCAAATATATTTAATTCAATAGACGAAAGAAGGGGTTAAAATAGACCCCAAAAAATATATTCTTGGTGATGGATTTACCGAAATTTGATATTAATGCTACGAAAATGAATTTACGAACTATAATAAGTGGAGTAATTTCAGAGCATTCCAACCAACAGCGACTTATGTGTATATGTGACTATCTCCTATATTTTCCATCCTATTACCCCCTTGTCACATCCAACACCCTTTTTCTCTTTAAAATTACAACAACAACAATAAACCCAGTGTAATCTCATCAGTAAAGTATGAAAGGGTAGTGTGTATGTAGTCTTATCCTACCTTACAAAAGTAGAAAAATTATCTCTGATAGGCTCTCGGCCGAGAGGAACTTCTCTTCAAAATTAAGAAAGATAAATGAAGAGGTTTTTACAATGTTTGGGGGGAAAATGGCAGTTAGGGAAATTAAATGGGACCAATCAAGTAGACTAAAAAGCTTGTACGTTATGATCATTTCCCACATTACCAATTATACTTGTGTTCTTTTCCTGAATATCAGGGGGGGAGTGGTCCACCCCTAGTTGGTGTCATAAGAGCAAAAGCATGACGAGAACACATAATAGCCTTGTAAAATGTGGATTTGGGAGACTAGTATTATTAATTAGTCAGATTTTAGATATATAGTCGGATTACTACAAATGTTTTTAGTCAATGATTATGGTCCAATTTCCACATGAATTTTGGACACCTTTTTTTCTTCTTTCAAAGTTTAGCAAATGATGATGCAATACCATCGCTATGCTGCCGTACTCCCTATGCCTTCTCCTCCTAAAAATAGCACAGGCTAGCCAGTTTTCGGACTGGTCATTGAAAAATAGCCAGCGTTTGCAAAGTCAATAAAAAATAGCCACTATTTTGCTGCAATACAGAAAGTTCCAGCATAATATACTGGAGAATTGTGCACCGCTGTATGAACTTCCAGTATATTATGCTGGAACTCCAACACGAGGAAAGTTCCAGCATAATATACTGGAGATTGGAGCACCTGTGTATGAACTTCCAGCATATAATGTTGGACCGGTATATTATACTGGAACTCAGTATATTATGCTGGAAGTCCAGTATAATATACTGGAACTCTAGTATATTATGCTGGAATATTTTTCCGATTTTAAACAATGTTTTCGTTCAGATTTATCTTTACATGAAAAGTGTCTAAATTTCGATTACTTTTGAACCTGTGGCTATTTTTTAATGACCACTTGTAAATCTGGCTATTTTTGAATTTGTCCCCTTCTCCTCAGCTCCCACCATAGGGATGAGTCCACTATTTTTTTAAGTTGGTAAAACAAAGGGGGGATTTGCATCTGTACCTGCTTTTTGGGTCACGTTTAACTTATACCCGCTTTGTAAAAAAAAATTGCAGACGTACCCACTTTTCGCGTAAACTTTAGGCATACGTGCCTGAAGTAGCAAAGGCAATCACGCAAACTTCAGCATTCTAGTAGATGGGCCTGAAGTTGTTTGTAACTGTTGAACTTAAGCATTCTACTAGCTGAAGTTTTGTTCTCTATTTGTTGAACTTCAGCATGTTTTAGCTGAAGTTTTGTCCTGGATTCAATAGTTTTGTCGTAAAGCTTTTTCAAAAACTTGAGCAGAAGATGCTGAAATTATTTAGTTCATTTGTAAAAACTTCAGCACTAAATAAGCTGAAGTTTTGTCCTGGATTTATTAGTTTTGTCATAAAGCTTTTTCAAAAAACTTCAGCAGAAGATGCTGAAGTTATTTAGTTCATTTGTAAAAACTTCAGCACTAAATAAGCTGAAGTTTTTGTCCTACAGTCGTACTAGCTGAAGTTTTGTTCTCTATTTGCTGAACTTCAGCATGTTTTAGCTGAAGTTTTTCGCGTATACTTAGTGTTGGCTGAAGTTTTTGTTTGTAATTGCTGAACTTAAGCATTCTACTAGCTGAAGTTTTGTTCTATATTTGCTGAACTTCAGCATGTTTTAGCTGAAGTTTTCCCTATATCTAGACATAAGTCCCAACTCCCAACTATAATCTAATGTAAAGATGCGCAATAGTTCTTCTTCCTCCTATCTCCCTAATAATCTGAACACCTATTGAATACAAAACTATGAATTTAGGGATAGAAATTTAAATTATGCAGTAGCTTTGACACTGTTAGCTTCTTGCTTCCTCGATAGTGAACTTTTTTGGATGATCAATTTAGTTACTATGAGCAAATCAGCAGTAAAATATACTACAAATTACAAAAAATGGAGAGTAGAATAAAGAGTAGAAAGAAAGGAGCGCACAGGTAGCAGGAAAAAGGAGGCGCCTGAAGTTGTAAAATTTAGGGTATAAGTTAAATAATTTTAAAAATATAGGTATAGGTTAAATGGGGGCGACCAAATAGGGCGCCCCGTGCAATTTTTACAAAACAAAGAGAGCAAGAGTGGGAAACGAGATTTCTCACTACCACCAAAAAAGAAAGGGAAAACAAACAAAAAAAGGTTCCGTTATGATATTATATATCTAAATATGTGCATCCACATGATGTTGATATTAAATCAAGTAATTTGACCTTAACAATTAAAAATTAAAGTAAGAAAATATATACCTTATTTATAATTAAGTTAATGCACCAAACTATCTTTTTTATTCATAATTAAGTGATTAATATGCATATGAAAAATATGTGCCTTACTTCACCGATTAGGTTAATCCATTCCGACTAATCTAATTATCTAAAGATGGGGGTGGGGGGGGGGGGGTGTTGAAGAACATATTTCAGACTTGACGTATATGTAAATTTTTACTTAATCAAATTGACCACCACGATTTGGTTGAATCGTCATAAATGCCTTCTAGTACCAGTGGAAGAATGCTCGTCGTTTGCTGCTTTTTGTTTAGGTTGAAACAATTGTTCCAGATTTATGCCCCAACAAACTACAAATGAGAGATGTTGTATTTGGAAACATGAACTATATCATGGTATGTTGAAGAACCCATTCGAGTATGGACTTAAATATTCTTACTGCATTTGTTAACATATTTGGAGGAAGGATTCTGCCATTTGCCTTACGTTGTATATTGTTTTTGCTTATCATTACCGCATCAGGTACGTGAAGTACATCTATGCTCGTATTAGCATGCTTGTGTCTTAAGAACATCAGTTACCACACTTTATTCTCAAGACATATATTTCCCTTCCAGAAAAAATTACAAGACAGCTACGCAGACTCTGGAATATGACAGCCTCCAAATTTGTGGTGGCACTGCGCGATGATTTCAGTCCGGTCATGAAATCACCTCAAAAACGACTAAAGTTGAGAGGAAACAAACTTTAGACCTTAGGAAACCCTGCGTAACTTATTTGAAGGTAGGTATATATTGCAACAGATAAGGATTGAAAGTACCACAAACAAAATCAAAGGATTGAAAGTACAACAAACCGTTAAATGATGCTATTAGGAAAAAAAAAAAACAGTTATCGAGTGATAAGGCTGTTCTCAAATTTCTTCTTTTGATAAAGTAGGCAGTTCTCAAAACTTTTATAACCATATGCAAAAGAAACTTGAATCTAACTCTGTTACAAGAAGTTATCATTCCCTTCCAATGAAGAGTAGCACCCAGACTACTGAATGAAGAGTAGCACCAATACTACTGAATAGGGTATAGCGACCAATCTAATTTGTCCTGAACTTATCGTAATGTGAAAAAAATGGAGGTGCAATTCTAAGCAGCACCACTGGCACCCTTTCCTTTCTTTTTCTGGAGTTTCTTCATGTAAAACTCAAGTTCCTTACCCTCCAAGATGTATCTGTCAAAGTTCAATGAAGAAAAAGTGTAAATCTTCCTGGAAAACAGAAATAATCCTTCTAGCACCATCTAATTCCTTCTGGAAAACACAAATAATCATGAATCTCATTGGGAAGATGTTATAGTAAATCTTCCTAGTAATAATCTCAAAGCTAAGAGTAGCTAATACAATTTACCAGGACGTTGGGGGAAACAGACTTTTAGACAAATATACCATTATCATTCATTTGGAATTGGCAATTTTCACCTAAATATCACACAGAATCAGTAGAGAGTTCTTACCCATCGGCACGACCACACTGGCCAGGTCGTGATGAGATTGCAGCCAATAGACGCCCACTAGCAAATTGCTCCTCAATATGTGGGTCAATCTTGCGATCCTGTTGCCGCTTTTGCAGCTTTCTTTGGACATGGTTACTCTTTTTCTCCTCTGGAACAGCCTCAGCCTCCTGTGAATCAATCAAATAGAAATAATCAAAACAGAGAAAGACTTATGTTGAAACTTCCGTAGCTAAAGCTGCAATCTAATGATGACAAATACAAGTTCAAGAAATCCTTTATCAGAACCGCCTACAGCATAAACCGTTAAACGCCAAAAGCAAAGACGCAAGTCTCTTAATAATAAGAATGTCCATACATAATATACTCAAGACAAATAAAGCAGCAAAAACTGATTATGCAATCATTGAGATTAAAAAAAATAGCATATAAATTAGGAGAGTGCTGAAGTTGAGAAAAGACATTCAAATACCTCTACTTCCTTCTTGGAAGCAGCAGTCTTCTTCTTGCGACCAATATCAACACCATAGTGCTGGAGATACCACTGTTTAAATGGAGCTGCATCAACCTGAACAATCGCACTCTTCACCAGGGTTTGCGTTCTAACCAACTCATTGTTAGAGGCATTATACACCACATCCAATAAACGAGTCTTCCTTGTAATAGCCTCACTTCCCCAAGAGTAATTCCCAGTATCCAACCTCAATGCACGCCACTTCACATTACCTCCTCGGACTCTTATTCTTCTAACAGTCTTAGCATTAGGAACCAACTTTGTATTTGCTGGCTGTCTGCCAAGCTCGTACCTTCACAGGAACAAGAGATACAAAGTCAATCTCAAAAAGTAACAGCAAAAAACATAATTTCGTCATATATATCAATCATTTAAATCAAAAATCAAATAGAATTGGGGTCAAGAGAGAGACTTAGAATAAACCAATGGAAGTACACTGAAATATTTGGTTGTACACGAGCAATAGCACACATCACTCATTTCTGGTACAATCGTATCCTTGATGTTAGCTAATTAGTTAGAACACGTTATTAGCTGGAGAAAGTGAGCAGCTTCGCTCTCTTTCATTCTCATTAAGTCAGTTAGACTCATATGGTAAGGCATGGATCAATGAGAAATTCATCAACTTTTCCATATTTTTCCTTCTCTTCTTCATTTACATTACCTTTCCTCTTTACTTTAAACTTCCTCTTCTACATTTTTTCTTCTTGCTTCAGCCTATTCATTAGACTAAATCTTTATAATGACAAAAAAAAAGGAATCCCCATTAGCCTAAACTCCACTCCACACAATAGGATGCATGTAGAATTTTCATATATTCAATACAGAACGCAGTAACAACGCACTAGGTGAGGTATTGCTACAATCTGCCGATAAACACTAAATCCTTAAACATGCCAAAATTTGCAGATCACAAGGAAATCATCAATTTTAGCACATTAATTACTTATATATTAAAAAAAAAATAGCACATTGAATAAATAAGATAGTTAGGGGTACATACTTTCTCTTCTTCCTCCAAGCCTTCTTCTTGCCTCCAGTGGCCCGTCTCTTGTGCATAGAATCACGAGAGATACCTATATAAATAAATTGCTCCTTAAAAACAAAACAAAAAAAAAACATTGAAGAAATAAGATGAATTGTAAGGGAGTGAAAAAATTGATTTCATTTACCCATTGTTGCCGGCGATGGAGGGCCCTAGGGTTTAGGTTTTCCCAAATGCAACGCACTAAAAAATGGAGGGCTCTGCAAGCGGCTGACCAATGTGACCTTGCTGGGTTTTATCAGCCTATAGCTCAAAACCCTAGCTGCTATACGATTCCAATTTTGCCCTTACTCAATTTAAACGACGCCGCAAGATATATAAGATAAAAATGTATTGTTGGTCCTTATGATTTTGGCCTATGACTTGATTTTTGGTGGAGTACCATGTTTGGTATTTAGATGTTTACATGTGTTGTTAATATGGCCATATAATAGAATATTTATTTCTATACTTTATTAAAATGGGAAGGTTTAAGTTTAAAAGTTAAATTATTACCCTTCTTAAAAACTTAACCTTGGTTTTAATAAAAAAATGCCTACAAACCGCCCAACCCAAAGCTTCCTACTACAAGTTACAAACATTCATTCAAATGGAGTAGTATTTTTACTTGAATACATATTTTCATAATTACAGATTTCATTCCGTATATTATCATAATTAAATATTTCTCTCAGCTGGAAGATCTGCACGTATATTTCTACTGCATTTAACAAAAGTTTTTCATCTATATATATATATATATATATATATAAGGAATAAATTTACCATATATAATTGGCATTGTGATTAAGCCAAGTGGCAAACTAATAAATGCCAATAGTATATGGTAACTTTATTCTAGATTTTGATATATATATATATATATATATATATATATATATATA
>NW_017670619.1:107586-111102 GCF_001879085.1 Nicotiana attenuata
TTTTTCAAAATCATTATGTAAGTAAAATTATTTGTCAAGTTTATAAATCTTTTAAGGTACATAAATTTATTTTCACTAGAAAAGCATCGGCCGTGAAAGAAATAAAGAAAATAGAGCAAAATCCATTATAATATAGTATTAAAATTAAGTTGTTAAACGTGCTAAGTTGAAGCATTAAGGATGTAACATAAGACAAAAGGTATTCAAAAGAAGTGTCATTATAATTTTTTTTCTTTTTATATTCATTCCAGTAAATGATAATTCTCTATATTTTCAATATAGTATTATATATTTTTGTAGTTCAATATTAGTTACTTAAAACTTTTATTGTTATTTTTAAATTTTTTCTATGAGGAGTTCTACATCGTCACTCACGAATTTCTAAAATACCAAAAGATTCAAATTCTTCAATTTGTTTTGTTATCTTTGAATAATTGTGGTTAAAGTATTTTTATGTTATTTTCTTATAGTATTTGGTAACAAATATAATAATAATTTTCAAAAGATATTTCAAGCCTCATAAATCATAACTAGGGCATATAAAAACTTATGTGGAGTAGAATTTTTTTTGTTTTATTGAGCTAACTTAGTGAGATTAACATTCGTTATTTTAGGAACTTATATATTTTTCTTTAATATATGTTCAATAATGGAAAATACATTATTTAATAATATTTACTTAACTTTTAAAATTTATATGTCCATTGACACGCGTAGGTACACGCGCAAAACGCGTACCCTAATACTAGTATTGTATAAAGTTTAAGATTTGGAGAATGTGTACTACGTTCTATTGATTTTTGAATAATTTTGGTTTATAACAGTTAAGTAAATATTTAAACATAAAAAATGCTATATGTGTGTAATAGCCAATTGATATAAAAATACAAAAATAACGAAATAAAATGCTAGTATTATATAAGGTGACTATTATAGAGGTCGGATGGTACAACCTTGAACTAAATATCTCTTATTTGCAATAATCTACCGGTTTTTATTCGCTTTTGAATTTTCGAATCAATTGAATGAGAAAAAAATCAATAGAATGTAAGTAACTGCGAATATTATTAGTATAACATTAAGCAAAGAAACATACAACTAACAATTGTAATCTAGAACTGTGGAAAACCCGCTAACAAAAGTTAATTAGTACAAAATTACTGTCTAGCTATGTCTTCCAAATTATGACGAGCTCGATCGATCTGTGCAGTTTAATAAACCATGCCTAGAAACAGAGAAGTAGCAAGAAGCAACATGCTCATGGGTGACCATTTGGATGAATTATAAGCACTGCTTTTAGGCTTGTTAGGTTGAAAACCAGGAAGCCAAGGATCGCCATTATTAGGAGGAGTAAAGGTAGACGACGACCTCGCCGGAGGAGAAGAGCCGGAGCTAGAATTTCGTGGAGCAGCAGGAGGAGTAAATGGAGTTGAGATTTTGATGTGAAATTTGAGTCCAGAAGCACAATGACCTGGAAACCCACACAAAAAGAAGTAATCGCCGGGTGTTTCCAGGGTAAGTGTGTCGCTGCCGGTGTTGTATATTACTATTGGATGGTTATCTGTGCATGCGTTGTAGTCGTTGCTGTCCACTTGCATCACATTATGTAACCGTGGGTTGTAATTGAATACTGCATTTCACACCATTCACATGTAAGTAAACCAAAAACAATGGCAAAAAATACAAAATTGTCACTAGCTAAAAATTGTATATACTATATGTACATAATACATATATATACATACAAAATTGGCATTGCAAAAATCAAACAATATAAAAAAAAGCTTATGATTTCTTTATTTGTCATAATTAAAAATATAAATTAACAAAATTGGCCGTTTAAACTGATTAATTGGCCTCTACTTTTCACATTATTGTTTTAAGCCCTAAATGATGACTTTTAATGTATACGTTTGCTCTATTCCAACTGCTGCCCTATTTGTTTAAATTTCAATTTTTCCTACATAATTAAGTTTCCTTTGCTTTAAACTAATCGTCTTGCAATTAATTTGAGAGCTAAAACTTGCTATTTTCAAATAACACAATACTACAAAAAGAACTATTGAGCAAATTTTAATGTCTAGGAAATTGAGGGTGCCGGCCAAAAGAATGAGTACATATACTATAACCAAGGTAATAGCTAAGATTAAAGTAAATTATAAGTATTAAAAAGAACAAGAGGAAAACGAAGATCTTACCAAGAGAATCACCAAGTTTAAATTTTTTGGAAGAAACCCATTGATTGTAATCAACGTTGAAATCCCATCCTGCAGAATCACCAACTTCATACACCTCAGCCATAGTTGATCCTATGATAGTCATTATAACCACCAACAAAAACATCATTGCCTTTCTGAATAAAGCCATATAATTGGTAGTAAATTTTTGTATATATTTCAATGCTATATATTGCTAACAAAGAATTAAACTCTGAATCTGAATATTAATGATTTGAGTGAATGAGGATCCGATTTGAGGCTTTTATAGACGTAGTTAATGGTCTCCGATCCTTGCTAGGACTATGAATTTAAGGAAAACATGCATGCTAGTTTAGGAAAATTAATTTCCAATTACTCCACTCATGATTTCCAGTGAAACTAAGGTAACTAAACACATTGTCGGAAAAGGAAAAGGAATCTCTAAAAAGTAATTACCATAAATGTTTCTGGAATTCACATAGCTGCAGCATGGTACGTGATTTTGTCCCCTAAGTTTTTCCTTATCGTCAAAAGTCTCAAAATATTGCCATTCTTTTTTTTTTAATTACCGTGGTTGACCAAAACAATACATACAAGGGTTAAAATAGCCAAGTGCCTTATGATAAAATTATGAACAAACCCTATTAATTTTAGAAAAATTAACTTAAATAGCTGCTCGTCCGAAAAAATAGTCGGCAAATATATATAGTATGCATAATTAGTATACAATATTATATTGGCTAGGGATTATAAATATTTTTGTCCGAATAGCCAAATATATAACTTCCCCTTTTAGAGAAATTAACTTAATTTTATGAGGAAAAATAAAATTCTAATTAAGTGATTCTTTAAATGCAAAATCCCATTGCTAAAGAGTCAATATAATACGATGTTTATATATTTGGCTACTAGGCCACTTTTTTATTTTTATGATATGCTGTTTGATAAAAAAATTGTGATCTATAATTTTTTATTTCTTTTTCTTTTTGAATTCGGGATTGCGATTTACATTTGACCTATTTGTAGGCATTTAAAATTGAGGTTTTTTTTATCTATACCATATATAAAACTTTATTACCAAAAATGTGCATAGTATGTAAATTACCCGCGCAGTCCACGTTTTACCTACAATTTTTGTACCATTCGTCTATTAGGTATTAAAAGGGCAGAATATTCCCTAAAAAATGAGCTAAAATTAAGGAGAGAATCTTGGTATTAATTGATTCTACATTAAATTCAATTTTTAAAAGGGAAAGGAGATTTCTCATCTGCGTATTTTTTCCAGAACTACAATTCAAATTCTACGAAAAAAAAAGAA